>NC_054569.1:3434991-3584991 GCF_017654505.1 Polyodon spathula | reverse complement strand
GTGATTTATATATGTGTGTGTGTGTGTGTGTGTGTGTGTGTGTGTGCGTGCGTGTGTGTGTGTGTGTGTGCGCTCTGTTTATCCCGTTTGTGTTACTGAATGCGTAAAATGGCTCATTAGTGGCAATACTTTATTTGCATTAAATGTTGAAGCTGAATTAACTTTAATATGAATTTTACACTGTTATTGAGGTACTCTGAAACAGCAGAGGCCCACGTTCAGTTCTAGCTTTATAACGTGTAATTAACTTTTCTGTAATTTAGAAGCATCTTATTATAATTGAACAAACATAGCACTTCTAAAAAGCTCAACTTGGGGAACGGGAGGTATATACCCGCTACTCTTTAAGGAAAGCGAGGAATGTAAAAGGCTGACAAATGCAATATTTTACCTGATTGAGAAACAAACAGGCAATTTTTAAAGTTAGCCTTTCATTTCGTTTCTGTTTTATTTGATGGAGTACCCCTTATAGAAATTTACTGGAGCCCCGGTAAAATCCTAGTTAAGGGCTAGGAAAGCTTTGTGTAAGCCCAGGTAATGGGATTGACAGAGATTTATGAAAATGCATTCTGAACACCATAGTAAAACCATAGTAATCTGTATTTGCAAAAGGGGCAGTATACTGCACAAAGGAGTCCTTATTAAAAACAATGTTCCCACACACTATTCAAGATATTATATATAAAAATTTGTATGAAACTGCTCGATCAGTTATTCTTAAGTGGTTTGTCATTAGTTATTATGTACTGCTTGTGATAGCTGCGATTATCACTCTGTAATAACACAGCCAGATCAATAGCCTCATATGTTATTGATTGCTGATAGAGTATTTAGGTGGCCAATGCTTGTGATTCATCATCGCTCACTGATGCAACAAGTGCTGATGACTTCTTTACCCTGAGAAGTGTCATGCAGCTAGACCTTTGAACAAGAGTGTCTTTTATTCACTTGTACAGCCACTCCAAATGCATGGGATCTTGAGCCGATGAACCAAAAGCATTCAGTCCAATCAAATTAGAGTGATGGGCTCAGGCGGCTAAACACAGAAATGGCCAGGTGTAAAAGCAGCTTGTAAAGGGATATGAAATGCCAGGCTCTATTCACAACTTTAAGGAGTCTTTATAAACGTCGTCTAAGACAAAACTCTGATCAAAAATCTGATCTTCTCTCAAACAAGCGAGATTTCAAACTACGTCATTAATCTACATTAACACTCAAGTTTAAAGCCCCCTCTGCCCTTAACTGATAAGCCCACACAGCTGAACCAGAAACACACAGACAGTACCACGACCTTGAGATTGACTTGGGAGGGTGGCTTCCTACTGGATCTGGCTCTCCTCCTCGTTTACTATAGGACACCTAATAAGATGCCAGCCCAAAATAAAATATTCACTATGGAAGCTATGGTAATGCTTTATTTTGAGTGTCAGAAATATGTATTTCATGAATATGCAACTAACCATTTTGCTCAAGTTTAGTTGCATGTTAAGAAGCAGTCAATAGCTATGCCATGCTGTGTGCGTCTCTATCATTAGACTGTGGTTTGAGCTCAGATTTCATAGGCATGTTGAGTATGTTTTTTGTTTTCTTCTCCAGTACAAAGACTGATATTATTCTATAAGCTCTCCACGCTGAAGAATGCATATTTAAATCACACGATTGCCGTTCAGCAGCATGTTTCCAGACTGCTATGATCACGTCAATAGGGTATTAATAGCTTTACAGCCCAGTCTTTGGATGTCTTTCTTTTACTGGAGCAGAAAATGACCTCAAAAAACATCCTCAACATACATAGAAAATATGAGCTCCAGTGGTAACGATAGACACACACACAGCATGGCACAGCTATTGACTGCTTGTTAACATGCAACTACACTTCAGCACATGGTTAATTCCCCAATGATTTCCCCTGGCTATAGTGTGCATCTCCCTTATTTTACCATTGTTTGCCATGTGTTGTTAATATGCTTTCCCCTCCCTGGGCTTTACAGTGCTCACCCATGCTTTACCACATCTTGCTGGGTCTTGATGGTAAATGTTTATAAGGGGGCCCGGGGGCACGCACACACATTACAATGGATGCAAAGTTGACATATAGCGCTGTGTCCTTAGTCTCATGCTACCACAACACGCACGCACGCACACACACACGCTCGCACACACACACACACACACACACACACACACACACACACACACACACACACACACACACACACACACACACACACACACACACACACACACACACACACACACACACACACACACACACACACACACACACACACACACACACACACACACACACACACACACACACACACACACACACACACACACACACACACACACACACACACACACACACACACACACACACACACACACACACACACACACACACACACACACACACACACACACACACACACACACACACACACACACACACACACACACACACACACACACACACACACACACACACACACACACACACACACACACACACACACACACACACACACACACACACACACACACACACACACACACACACACACACACACACACACACACACACACACACACACACACACACACACACACACACACACACACACACACACACACACACACACACACACACACACACACACACACACACACACACACACACACACACACACACACACACACACACACACACACACACACACACACACACACGCACACACGCACACACACACAAATAAATAACTTTGTTATTCATAATGTATTTGAGGCGTCTCCACCGCATTTGTACACGTTGCTGTTGTTGGTGAAGGCTTCTCTTCATTACGTGTCATTCAGTACAGTGGGGGGCATGTTTGGGCAGTGTCGCCAGATCAGAGGCTTTCCCTGCAGATTCACAGGTTTTTATTCACTACGCGGGGATTTGAGGAGGTAAGTTTTTTTTTTTTTTTTTTTTTTTTTTTTTTTTAAGTTAAATATGGATTTTATTTTAATGATGTAAAGTCCTCTCAAGTTCACAATGAATTCAACCCTTCCCAAGCCCTCCCTTTGCAAACACGGCAGATGTGGTTGCGAGGTGAAACATCACAAAATAAACCCGCAACCCTCAGCAGAAACTCTGCAGCGCGCCGAAGCTCAGGTAAGAGGAGTTAAGGGCTCCCCCGCATAAGCAGTCACTCGCCGGCTCGGGAAACTGAGGAGCCTTTCAAAGGTGAACTCAAAGTATTGACAACGTCTAGCCGCAGACCCCCTTAGTCTTTCTAAATGTTTTTAAAACTACTGAATTTAAAATGAAAATCTGAGCAATCTGCTGGATTTCAACAGAAACAAAAGCGTGGTGCTGAAAATCCGGACCCGCGAGTCCAGCTTCTGCGTGGTTTGCTGAAGAATGCAAAATAATCATTATTTCATTTAAAAACAATCTCAATACGGGTAGTTTTATTGCGATATTAATGCACTTATTGATGCTGTAACCGCATGTAACATAATCTTAACAATGAATCAGTTCAGATTTATAATTTCAGGTTTTATTATTCTTATAATTATTAATTAATTATTATATATTATACTTTTATTATTATTTTATTAGGTTTTTATTCTATTCATGTTTTACTAAATGCATATATTCTTCTCAAACACCAGCAGTCACCAAAGTAAGCACATTTATTTTATTTTATTTATTTATTTATTTATTTTTTTTTTACAGCAAATCACAGTATTTTGATCAGTTTCAAATTATTTAACTTTTATTATTCAAAAAATACCCATAGGAAATTATCCCTTTTCCACTATTGCATATCAATGCTGCAAAAAGAAATCTGGTTTCAGTCTGAATCAATCCCCCCACCCCTCACCTCTTTGCGCTTTGGTGCCCCCGACTGGTCAGGTTGGAGATTATCCTCAGGGTTCAGCAGCTTGGAAACGACCCCTTGGCTCAACAGCTGGAAGCAGGTCAGCCACTGGTAGAAGAACTAGTTAAAACATCACATTCATTCAGACACATGCAGGCCCTGTCCTCCAGGGGGCGGTAGCTTGCTTACAGCCTGCTGTTGAGCTCTGTGGTGTGAGGAGGTGATTGGTTTGGTGGTAGAGCAAGAGGATGCACAGTAACCTTCAGCCCACTTTTAAAAGTGTTATCTTGCAGATAATTCCCACTGTGTTGGATGTTACTGTTTATTGTGTGAAGCAGGATACAGTCATCTTATATTTGCCTGTTAGTCAGCTGCTGAAGTCAGTTCAGTGTTTTTCTAGTTTTAAACATGTGCAATCTGACAGTTTTGTATTGACTGCTCTGGGGTCCCAGGCTGTCACTTCAATGTGTTTGATTTGAAGTGAACGATACAGGCGGGATATTTGACTGATTATCTGTCTGGACAGCTAAGACGCTCCGGAAGGCTGCTGCCTTTCAAGAACAACCAGAGCACGTGGTGGGCAGGGTGTGTCATGCACTGAGGTTTGCTCTTAGTTCAGGCACCCGTAAAGACAGCATAAATGCAGGGCCTTCTGTGCCACTTGTTCAGGATGACTTGGGGCTTTTTGCATTGCAGATGGAAATGACAGTAAAGACACCTTTTTAGAAGGAGTAGAACATCGGCAAGGTGCAAAAATACAATGCTAGCCTTCAAAAGCAAGCTGCTGCCAAGTGATTGTGCTCAGTACAGCTGCCGCTCGATAATATTCATTAAAACCAGATTATCCAAGCAAATGTCATGGGTTTACACAGTGCAGAGTACACATATGCAATGCGACCTCAGCTGGCTCCGGGTTTGTTTGTCTCTGTTGAAATGCATGTTAACTCACTGTGAGCAGCTCTGCTGTAAAACATGGAAATGAACAGCAGTGAACGCGACTGTATCGTTTACACTTGTGCACTCACTGAGTGTGCCAGATTTACAAAGAAGCACGGACTGTCACAGCGAAAAGGTTCAGGAATTGTGTGGTTAAACCGGACTCCGATTTTAGTAAGCAGTGGAGCCTACCGGAGTCAATTAACAAAGAAGCTGACGAATAACCTGCCGAACAAATGCAGTGCGTTTAGTTTAACCCTTTAGTGAAATGCCTAAATGTGTAACGGGAGCATGCACACATGTGAACTCTGTACCCCTTGCTCTGTGTAAGAGGGGATTCCATAGCAAAAACTATGTACTGTGAGGATAATATTTTTGACCAACAGTTTTATTTTATATATTCTATGTTTCTTAAAACCGGCTGTTTCTGTTAATTCTTCTGTCATTGCCTTTCATGCTTATCCATTTCTTTATAATGAGTGCTTCCAATATATAATATTATATGCAATAGTATAATATAATCATGCTCTATGTTTAGTTTTTTGTTACTCGGGTATTGAAGAGAGTTTATATTGTATAATGTAATAGACTTGACTGGGTATTGGGTCTCGGCTTCATCGTAATTACCTTTAACCTTGGAGACTTCACAATGGCCCCATTCATTTCCCCGAGGGTTGCAGCCTCTATTAAGGACAGTGCGATTGCTCTTAGCTTCAGTCTGGATCCTTGGTTAATATGAATTCCAGACCACAGCTGCCAGAGCCAGACTTGATGTCAGAGGTCAGGCTGTCTGGGTCAGGGGTCCCCTGTCACTGGCTCAGATCAATGGCTAGTGTTGCTTTATGTGCGGCTGACTGCAGAACTGAATTGATTCCCTAGCTATACAGGTGCACAGGGGAGCGAGTAGGCACTGTGTCTTTCATTTTTGTGAGGAATCAATGACATCCTGATTTAAAATATTTATATTTTTCAGTCGATACGTTTAGCTCTTACCACCTACCCACCTACACCCCCTGCGGTGTCTGTGCATTCTTAGATTTTTACAGTACCCCAGGAGGCAGTGTTGGGGCAGCTTTATTGAGATATTTTGAACACAGGCTTCTGTAGTTATAATCTTCAGTGTATTCATTTTTAAAACTGTGTTAGGCATCACACCTATCATTTCTAATGCTACTGATTTTTCTTGTCTCAAAAAAGGATCGCTGATCTTCATTGAGAAGCTGGTCAACTTAAGGTCTGTGTATATCTTAATACATAAAAAAAAGACTTGTATCTCCCGCAGTTCTGCTTAATCACAGCTTTCATTTTAGCATCGCCTTTACTGGCTGAGGTTTACTGCGAAGTTTGAAAATCAATCTGCGTTTAGTGTAGATTGATAGGGTACGGTTCTGTAATAGGGAAGTTCAAAGGACAGTAATGAAAGGTTCAGTTTATTTGCATACAGTCAGGTTTAGCGGATTCTAACCTAATGCAATCCAGACCTTCTCTAGAAGGGAAGAATGACTCTACAGAAAAACAGAAAGTGCCCTGGGATTTTTCTTTTGTTTGTCGCACCTTCAAAATATTTTCTTCTAGATTTGTAAATAACAGAAATGGCAGATCAAGCCCATTGCTATCTAGTAACACAAGGTTTTTAATGAGAAATCTTCATTAAATTAAGATCACTTCTGTTGAAGATTTCATACCCACAGTTTGAGTCATCCAGTGTTCATGAACTGGTCTATATTCCTTAAATCCAGTGCGTTTCAAAGGTATGTTTCATGCTTGTTTGGTCCTAATAGAACTTCTTAAGAGGGTATGACATCACTAACTTGTGTTAAAGTCTCTTGATTGCTTTTCATGTAGTCCTTTGCTGTAGCTAACCTTTGCCTTCGCTGTCTTGACGGGTGCTTTTCTTCTCTAGCTTGCTGCCCTGCCTTCAGTGCAGCACTTCTTCCTTTGTCCGTCCGTTTTCCCATAACCCTTAACCTTGCGGGAAAGCCTGTCGCTGGCTGGAGTGGGGAAGTCCTCCTGGTCGCTCTTCTCCTCTGACCTTTGTCACCTGCTGCACAGGAGATCAGGGAGTTCACAATCCGTGCGTCCCTGAGATTCTGCTTTCTGCTGCTAGATGGCGCTCGAGCACATGGGACTGCGCTGTGCTGCTGGAGGGTTGGAGGCTACTGAGATGCTGTGAGTCTGAGGCACAGGACGTGTTCAGTAGAACTATCAGGGACATTCTCTCAGGTGCAAACGTGTAGCTTTGATTTCTGCTTTTCATTATTTTCAATCAGGAAGTACGTTGTATAAGCAGGAAGGAAATGTTACAAACTCTGCGAAAGCATAACAGTAGAATCTGTTCAAATTAAATAATACAAACTAAAAAATACAAAACCCCCAAACTAGGTTTAAAAATACTATTGCACGTTCGATGTAAACCAACAAGCAGAAAACAAATATGAAATAATATGTAAAAATGCAATTCATAAAAATGGAATATAGGTTTGTACGTCAAAGATATTCCATTCGCAAACACTGTTGTCAGTTACTGTGTGCTTCTCTAGTGGGAAACACAAACGGTCCTGTCATTTAAAGAACAGAGCGCCTAATACAGGAGAACAGAGGGAAGATAAATTGCTTTAAAACGATTCATTTGTATAACTGTTTGCAATCTGTTGAAAATGATTCATTTTAGGTAACCTTGTGTCTATCTGAGAAGATATGCAACAGTACAGAACAAAGCTTGCACTATATATAAATATACTGAAACAGTTTTCCATTAAAAATAAATATTATTATCTAATAATAGATATAATAACTATTATCTATCTATTATATTTTGGAAGCAGGGGTAGAATGACTGTTTTGACAGTCGAATAGTTGAGGTATTTTAAAAAATAAAATAAAAATAAAGCACTTGATAATATCTGTTACACGATTTGTGAAAGTACTGCATTGAATCACTTGGCAGTTTGTGTTTTAAAACTGCTTAGAATTCTTTTAAAACAATGTATTGATGTTCTTAAATGCCATTCATATGTTCACGGACTGCAGCTGCAAATGCACTAGCGACTGAAACGACCACCAGTTTCTGAGGTTAACCACTGATCTATTCGACTAGTCGTCTAGTGAACTATACTTACCCCTGTTTCTGCTTGTATCTGTCTAAACGCTATACCACGTTTGCAAATCTCTGAACCAGTGGAAAAATAAAAAAGGCATTGATTGGGTTAACCTGTATCACTGTGCTGTACAAAGGAGCTGGGTGCATGGCTCTCTTAGGACATTTGTTTTGAAGCAGATGAATAACGCTCTGCAGATGAGATTA
This sequence comes from Polyodon spathula, assembly GCF_017654505.1. Taxonomy (NCBI): domain Eukaryota; kingdom Metazoa; phylum Chordata; class Actinopteri; order Acipenseriformes; family Polyodontidae; genus Polyodon; species Polyodon spathula. The sequence continues at coordinate 3,576,882 of NC_054569.1, read as the reverse complement.
AAGTGGACAGAACAGGCATGAAGTAATAATGAAGATATTTCTGCAGCTCTTCGATTGCTGAAGAATGCACGGAGAGAAAGGCAGCCTTCATTTGAAACGTCGCTGTACAGCACAGCATAAACTCACGCCCGCCACTCACCCTTTCATGGCATGTGAAAGGACCCAACTGATGAAGAATGTCTTGCAAATTAAATTTGACACGTAGGGTCGTCTTTTCAAGGCGTCTACGTTACTGAAAACCAAAAAAAAAAAAGAATTGCGTGAGCAGAGATTATTTCATATTTAGGGATGAGGCTTGCCTTGTTGGCGTGACTGAAAGACTTCCATCTGTGAGCAGGCTTCGTTTTTAACCCTTTCAATGCCTGTGCTTGCTCGATGTATAAAGAGGGCAGAACGACTGTTAAAATGTCATTTATATGTTAATGGGATCAGAAATGCACTCCAGCTGAAACCACACGCTTCCCAATTGCTACTCGTTTATTCAAACAGCTGAATGCGATTACTAACACTGCTAGTTCCCTACTAGGGACAACTTTAAACACACAGAATATACTGCGATAGCTTGGGGTAAAACAAAATAAAGACTAAGTGACATCTGGTTAGTTGACTAGCAAATTCTGAGGTCGACTGTCACTTTTATATTCAAGTATTTGGTGCTACCACTTGCATGTAGCCAATCGTGTTTACAGTCATGCGTATGGGCAGTAGACTAGGTTGCAAGGCTTGGTTTGTGTAGGAATACACCTTCCTGCCTGGGAGTGTACTGTCACGTTGATAACCGATGCTTTGGAAATCTGATAAAGAAAATAAGCCTGTAATTACTTCATACTTTGACGTGGAACCCCGCCTCATCCAAGGCATTGTGGAACACTGGGAAGCACAATATGGAACGCAAGTACAATATGTAGGTGGGGTCCTGTTACTTGTAACACAGGATGTGAACTTGTTGCCTTTCACTTGAGTCACTTTACAGAAAAGATCACATGACAGGTTCTCCCTCGAAGCAAAATCAGATCGGCCAGAAATAACTGAAATTTGAAACCAAAAATAACATGATAGAATATGTAGTCTCCCATTGTTTTTATTTTCTCCCTTGCTCGTAAATGGGGTCATGCAACATTTTATATCGATAAATAGACTGTTTTTGTGTCATAATGTAAATAAAGCCCATATCGAGGGCTTGTGCTTTTTGTTCAGAATAATTGCAAGTTCAGATAGCTGTATCTCGATCTTTAAGCATCTGCTTTTCACAAGAAACACGACAAAGTTTGCTTTTAGACAATGAATCACGGGGAGCTGACACTGAGCAGGAGACTGCATTACTTGCAACCCATCTGTGCCCTTGCTGTGATTGTTGCATCCCATAGTTTGTATATGCATGAGGACGTGTGAGTTTCTTCCTGCTCACTGGCTCGTGTCAGTGCTACACAGCTGTAGCTGAATTTCTTAAACTGAAGTTCAGCAGGCAGTCTGATACCAGAACCGAGCCACTTTCCTTTGTGCACACCCAGAACCCTGTGTGAGGAGAACCAGCCCATCACAATTGTACCTACCTGTGTCATTTCACAGTTGTTAACGTGTTTACAGAAATGCCATTATCACTATTATTGTACAACTTTTTAAATGTATTGACCTTTGTTTGAAATACCCCTGTTTGCCTGTAGCTCATTGAAAGAGTCCTTTTTTTTTTAAAGGCAGGGCTTGTGAAGAGTTTCGTCAGTAAGCTGTGGTTTTAGAACAGGCTTAACTAGTGTCACATCTGAGCTGTGCTTTATTTACTGTTCCATTATGGGGTGATAACAGCTGACCTCCTTTAGAAAACAACGGGAGAGCAGTGCCCAGCTGTTGCATGCTAACAGTTAATAAACAAAACCAAGTTTCATTGAATATAAAACAGGAATGGAAATTCTTCCCAGATAGGTACATAGGAGTGAGTGTAGCCCTGATACAGCCGAGTGCAGAACAGGTGCAGCCTTCATTCAGAACAACTAACCAATCGAGTGATTCATGCTGTTGATGAGCGGCTGCATTGAAGTGCACATGAAACGATGGCAGCTTGTAGAGTTCTATTTGCTTTCTTCAGTCGATGTGGGTTTTCTAATCTGTATCAACGAACCAGCAACCAACCAGCCCTCAAATTTGTAAACCCTTAGAAAGTGTTGCAGGAACTGTAACAGGGGCTGAAGGGTTAATATTGAATATGCATTGCTTACGCATATGGAAATTGTTTATTTATTTATTTATTTAAACAGCCGGTTTACCCGTTCAGACCGAGACCTAATTTACAAGGGAGTCCTGGAAAATCTATGCATTATAATATACTGAAGACCCTGCTGTCGATATGCTGCAGCTTTCAGAAATGGCATTGCATCAGATGAAAACCACATTCAGATTAGCGGCACGGTTTCGTTATTCTTATTAAAACTATATACTGTTAAAATCCAGTTCAGGGTGCCAGAACGTGCAAGCAGATTGTCACCCCACAAGGTCAGAGCTACAGACGTACTTTCATTTAGAGTGCCTGGTTTTTTAACAGAGGTTTTTTTCCCCTGGTATTAGGGGATGTTAATCGTGTTTCCTCCACCACAACAGCACAGGAGAGAAGAAGGAGAGTCGGTGTGCCTCTACATCCAGGGGCTCGACACCTGTCTGACTGCATGACTGACTCTTTGCAAGGTCTACAATAAAAATGTAACAAGCGTACGACAAGAAATAGCAATCAAATTTACTGGGGTCAACGCCATGAACCTAAACGATAGTGGATCCAAATCCCATCATTAAAATGACACTTTAGGTTATGGATCAGTAACAAACAATCAATAAGGGATCTATAAATGTGCAATAAATGGTGTTATAAACAATATCAGGCCGCTATGGATAGGGTTACAACAGCGTGCTATCTGATGATGATGTTTAGATGTTAAAGAAAGTATGTCACCAGCAGAGAAATAACTAATTGAAGAAGAAGAAGAAGAAGAAGAAGAAGAAGAAGAAGAAGAAGAAGAAGAAGAAGAAGAAGAAGAAGAAGAATGCAGATTAGCAAGTCAAAGCAAGGACAGAGATGTGTTTCTCAGATATAGGCAAAAGCAAGTGAGAGCAGATAGTGGTCTGTGAGAGGAAAGGCAGGAGCTCAGATCTCATTCCGATTGGCTAGTTCAGCTGATGCATCACAGGTACAAGTAAGATATTTATTCTTGCAGGGGGTGAAAAAACCGAGAGTGTATTGCCCAGGACAATAGGTCTGTATAGTTTTCTAAGTTGCTTGGTAGAGTAGCACTGTATACTGAGTCAGAAGAGAAGGAGACCAGACGGGCCTCCTGTTTTTAATTTGCGCTGTTAATTTGCACTCTGGTCGTGCCATGTCATTTTGTCACAAAAACAGACCTCGCTGTAAGTATTCCTTTTTTATTTTCTTCTTCTTTATTCGAATTCCAAAATCCATGAAATCGAATATTGGCAACAGGCCAACAAAAAAATATTAAAACAAAACCAAATGAAAAAAAACTAAAACAAAACAAAGGCAGTGGGTTTTTTTTTTTTTTTTTTTTTTTCTCTGGGCACCGCAATGCAGCTTCAGCCCTGGTTCCATGGTTTTGCAGAGGACTATATTTCCCACAGTGGACATCTTCTTTTCCAGAACAAAAAAAGATCTATAATAACACCCAGCAAATTTTTGAAAGCGGTAACTTTTTGTCTTTTTTTCTTCACCCCCCCCCCCCCCCCCCCCCCTTGCAATCGCCTGTGAATAGAGTACAGCACAAATTTGCATGGAAAGTATTAAACAAAAGCCTTTTCACAGCTTGTGCGTTTGCTGTGAATTGCCCTGGAGTCAAGGACTCAGAAAACTTACATTTGGCACTGTGCCAAACAATCCTTCGCAAATAAATTCTAATGAAGGCAAGAGCCATCACGTTTAATATAAATATAGAAAAAGAAACGACGAGAGCTCTAAAGAAGAAAAAAAAAGATCTTTAGAAGCTAGGAAGGTACATTTGCCTGGTTCCAAGGTTGGAGAAAGAATTACTGAAAAAAATGGCTGTTTGTAAAGAAAGAATAGTCAAGGGAGAGAGAGAGAGAGAGAGAGAGAGAGAGAGAGGAGAGGAATATCTGTACCCAATCAAAATTGGTTTGCTTTTCAGAGTTCTGTCACATTATGAGCGGTTTTTTATTCACCCAATCGCCGGTGTCATTATTGTAAAACTAACGTGTTATTAAGATGGTAATGTAATTAGATTTAGCCATTTAACTAATCATATGCGGTTCATTCTATCCCCTTAGGCTGAGAAAGACGAGGGCGGAGGGGGCAGGAGAATGGGGGAGTATGATGTGAGAGGGATGCTAGACACAACAGTGGCACTGAGTGCTGTGCACGTATATATCGTGAGTGCAGTTCATTTTTCATTTTCTCTTGACTCTTTACAAGCCTCATCCTTTTCTTTGAATAAACCGTGAGGGCTGAGCAGCAGCATCCCCCCCCCTAGGAGAATTAAAAAGAATTTGAAAATAAATTAGCACGCAAACCTGTAATGGCCCATTTGGAGAAACAAAAACCAGTCATTTTAATACTGTGACCTTTTACGTTATGGAAACTCATTTTCAGATTGAAAGAAATGTTTATTTATTTTTGTGTACATGGATTGTTCTGATTCTTTCCTCTGTATGTTTTTTTTTTTTTAAATTATGTATTCAAAATGCAATTAGGAAATTCATATATACTGCTTTAACGACTACTGTTCTGTGTTCTGTTTTATCAAGTCAATTCATAGTAATTGCTTGCAGCAAAAATGTGGTTTTTGAAATGAAACGTGTGGGACACAAAAAAAAAAAAAAAAGCTACATGAAAAGATTGTGTTTTTTTTAAGACCTCAGATTGTATTTCAGAGATAATCTTCACATCTGCCAAAATTATATTTCTGTTTTAAGACAGCCCTGCCTGAGCGGATAATCCAGTCCATAAAATGAAAAGTTTAGATCCACATGACTTTCAGGTTCATGGAAGAGATCCATGATTGTAAGATATGGGGCATTTTTCCTGCAGCCCGATGGCTCGTGCCTTTTCATTGAACATATTTAGTCAAGCTATTTTCTATTTTATACACCGAAATAATGTAAATTATAATACAGAAATACAGATCTACTTTGTATAAAACTATAGTAAGGGTTTCATGTTATCTTTATTATTTGTTGTGCAATAAAAATAATATTTATTGCAGTAAACTCACACTATAAATAAATGCACAATAGTTATACTTCAAATCTGTGCTTTGTTTTTTTTTGATTGAGCAGTTTCTCAAACTGAAAGGGGATGAATACGCATAAGATATGATTAAACCATTAGGACCGAATACAGTGGAAACAATGTAAGATTATTGTAAGAGCAGAGCTATCACAAGTTCCTTTTTAATGAGAGAAATGGTGGCACTGTCTGTTAATTTCATGCCTGGACTATGTTTGAGAGGATTTTCCTTTTGTTTTTACAAAACACTAGCAACTCAGCTCTCCAGATGGAGTTTTTATCATGCAGTGAATTGCATTAAACTAAACTATTTGGGCAATTATGTTATAACTACCACTGTCTGCAGCTGTAGTCAGTTAAGAATACAACTAAATACTATTTTAATGGCATCTGTTTGCAAACTCTTTAACTGCTGTATGCATGGCAATATTATTAATACAGCTATTAAAAAAGGAAGTATTTAAAAAATATATACTTTTAAACTACTTAAAGAAATAGATGAGAGTATGAATTGAGTGAGACATTAACATGTGAAATACTTTGAGTTGACTAAATAAAGCGAATAGTTTATATGAATGAAATACAATACAGAAATACAATAGAGCATTGAAGTTCGACGTTACAGTGCACATGAAATGTCTGTTTTTTGTAATGAAACGACTATAGAGTCGGTCTGTTCCTGTGCTTTTGGTGTGTGTGGTATTTTTCTTTTCAAGGCTGTACTCCTGTTTAACTTGAAAAAAACGAACAAAAAAAAAAAAAAAAAAAAAACCCAGCAGCTGATCTGGGCTTTGCTTTCCGAAGGCGTTCGGCATTGCCAATCCCAACGTGAAATGCAGACTCCAACACACAGCCTGGGAAAATCTCTTAGAAGAGCCGCAGCGTCCCCTTCACACTGGGAAATGAGTGCTTAAAAAGAGACCTGCTAAAAAACCATTGCACAATCTTACCGACTCACTGATACTAATCCATGGGTATGTATCTACAGCAGAGGAGAGGCTGTGTGCAGACTAAAAATAGATGTTTTAAGAAAGTGTATTTCAATTGATTTGGGGCTAGGTATATTAAAGAATGAATAAAGGGCACGGATTTCAGTTGGTAATGCTTTTTGTTGCTGTATTAATCATGACTTTAATAAGTGGTGTATTGTGTACTGTAATAAAGTCACACCAGGGATCATCTGCATTGTAAACTCTTAGCTGTACGTCTTCATTGTTCACCCATTCACAGATGTGTGTGTGTGTGTGTGTGTGTGTGTGTGTGTGTGTGTGTGCCAAACTGTTTTTTAAAAATCTTTTTCCTTTGTCAGGGGGAGCTTGAGCGCCACAGCAGAAGCCAGAAGCAAGAACGAGTGAGTGAATCATTACTGAATACGTGCATGTCTGTCTTGTGTGTCTGCAAGACCCATCCCGAATGACAGAAAGCACTTTTCCCATTACTTTCTATGCTAATAGTTCTCATTTTCTCAATTGATATACGAAGATGTACGTCTCATAAAAGAATGCACGTGATGGGGGATACTCTTTCTCTTTCTAGCTCTCCCTCTCCCGCTTTCTGTCTCTCTTGTTAAGTCCCCCCATATTTGGCTGTCTGCCAGCCCCTCCCCCCTCTTTCTCAAGGGAACCTTGTTCTAATAAAAGCACATTATAATTCATCTCATTTGGGTCTCTCATCGTTAAAGATACACCGTCTTTTCTGTAAAAATATCAACTGTCGTGTTTTCATTTGTTTTAATGATTGACGTGTGTGTTCACGGTGCTTTAGACTCCGAATTATTTTAAATATGCTATTGTGGTATGGAGCAACCTCTTGAAATATTGTGTTTTAAAATAATCACTCCATGAGGAAATCACGATTCTTACACTTAAGGAGAGAGCTTGCATTGAGTGCGTTTGGTGGTTAATTATGTGGTAAAATATTTAGTATTTATTGGAGGCTTTAAGATCTACCTGACTGTGAATCAATTCAATTTTTTTCAGTTGTGATATTGAACTAACAATATCTTCATTTTAGTTACAAGATATTTACTGGATCAAAAATAGAATGTTTTCTCTTAAAACAAAAAACTCACAATGCTGGATTCACTGCAGAAAATAATAATGCTGGATTCACTGCAGAAAATCACAATGCTGGATTCACTGCAGAAAATAATAACTCTGGATTCACTGCTGGAAATCACAGTGCTGGATTCACTGCTGAAAATCACAATGCTGGATTCACTGCAGAAAATAATAACGCTGGATTCACTGCTGAAAATCACAATGCTGGATTCACTGCTGAAAATAATAATGCTGGATTCACTGCAGAAAATAATAATGCTGGATTCACTGCTGAAAATAATAACGCTGGATTCACTGCAGAAAATAATAATGCTGGATTCACTGCAGAAAATAATAATGCTGGATTCACTGCAGAAAATAATAACGCTGGATTCACTGCAGAAAATAATAATGCTGGATTCACTGCAGAAAATAATAATGCTGGATTCACTGCAGAAAATAATAACGCTGGATTCACTGCTAATAATGCTGGATTCACTGCAGAAAATAATAACGCTGGATTCACTGCAGAAAATAATAATGCTGGATTCACTGCAGAAAATAACAATGCTGGATTCACTGCAGAAAATAATAATGCTGGATTCACTGCAGAAAATAATAACGCTGGATTCACTGCAGAAAATAATAATGCTGGATTCACTGCAGAAAATAATAACGCTGGATTCACTGCAGAAAATAATAATGCTGGATTCACTGCAGAAAATAATAATGCTGGATTCACTGGAAAATAATCTGGATTCACTGCAGAAAATAATAACGCTGGATTCACTGCAGAAAATAATAATGCTGGATTCACTGCTGAAAATAATAACGCTGGATTCACTGCTGAAAATAATAATGCTGGATTCACTGCAGAAAATCACAATGCTGGATTCACTGCAGAAAATCACAATGCTGGATTCACTGCAGAAAATAATAACGCTGGTTTCACTGCAGAAAATAATAACGCTGGATTCACTGCAGAAAATCACAATGCTGGATTTGCTGATGACAGCACAAACGACATTGGTCTAAATTTGTAAAGATTTGTAAAGACGCTACTGTTTTTTATAATAAATGGCAAGCTGCGTGCAGATTTATTCTTCTTTTTCAACCCCTGTAATGCTATGTTCGCAGTTATATAAAAAGTAAATCCCTCTTGATTACTACTCTACTGTAAGAAACCTGGAGTCTGCAGAAGCAATGTCTGCATTAGATAGTTCCATTTATTCCTGGTTAAACAGCAAGACTCCAGCAAAATAATGAAGTTGATATCAAGTTCCCTGAGGCTAGCCCAGCACTAAACAGCAGGATTATTGCAGTTTCAAATTCTAAAATAAAAAAAGTCTTTTACTTTAAAGAAAGCAGTTCACCTAATAACCCGAGTCTGAAACTGCTGCACACCAATACACAACAGCGAGCACAATTCTCTCATTTCTAGAATCTGATAAGAGCCTTTACTAGATATTCTCAAAGCGAGAGAAGACAGAATTAAGAATGCGGTGCATTGTGACAGACGCTGCTGCGTCTCTTAGGGTGCCAGACAGCCACCGCCTATCCGCTGTGTACATTTTGGTTTATTTTCTCAAGCTGATTCTCACAGCTAGCATGGGCTCAGTTACATGGACAATACCCTGTGTCCTGATGTGAACTTTGCACCAGATACATTAATACGCAGTTTCTGAGGCGTTTTGTGCTTAGCAGTTTTTTTTTGTTTTTTGTTTTTTTTCTGAGCCGAGCTGCCAAGTTTCAGCTGAAATAACAGCGAGGCTGTGTCTGTGTGAGGACTGTCCGCACAGCGCAGCATGGTGACAGCTGTCTCCTTGTGTGTGTGTGTGCGTCTGCGTGGGTACATTTAGCTTGCCCTTGTGAACGGCAGAAGTAAATGAGTTTTCTTATAGCAGTAAATCGTAGACGTACTCTAGATCCGCACGCTGCACAATATGAAATGGGAGAAGTCATTTATTTTAGACAAAAGTACGGGCCAAAGGTGCTAGACAAACAGGACAGGAGTGGAAAACTGCAAACGTGTCAGTGCTCATATATTTAAACCATCTAATTAGGATAATGCAAAACCTGCCTCAAAAGGACCACAAGAGTCAGTGTTCAATGTGTTGAAAACTATTTGTACTCGGACCAACATAATCCATACATATATCCTCATTAAAATACCTGGATTAATATCAGCCAGTCAGTGGGAATTCATGGAATAGGATGCATATCACAAGTGAGTTACAGAAAACACAACAATCCAAGTCTTGGATGAATTCAGTACAGCTGGATTAATCGCAGGGTCTATATAAACAGTGTTCAAATTCTGCATCTGTATTGTACTGCACACTGAACTGGGCCATCCTAAACGACCAGGCTGGACACCTGAACTTTAGTCATGTGCGATTTATACATTTCAGCAGTCATACATACATACATGATGTGGTAGTTCTTATATCCACTAGGAGCAGTGTTGCAGTGGGCAGGTTAATGGGAACACTGGTGCACCTGATGGACTTAAAACGTTTAGACATGATTCCGAGAGCACACCCCAGATCCATACAGACACAGCAAGGTGATATAAGTAAAGGCAACTCTAGTCTTCCTGCCCACACCGTCGTTCTTTAAGGGAATTGATTAAATGAAGAGACATGATTTTGAGAGCTCTATTGAGACAACAGGTGTGCTTTAAGGTATCTGAATCCTTTCTGGTGCCACAGTGTTTGAGGAGGAGCTGGTCCTCAGTGCAGCCTCTGTGTCAGTGCTGGCTCTCTGCTCTCAGGGTAAGTTTGCACCTTACTGCACTATTAACTTTGATCCAGCTGATGGCATTAAACAGACGTGAATATGTGTGCTGCTTATTTCAGAAGAAGGGACTCCTGATTGAAGAGGCAAGGTCTGTCCACTTCTTTAAAGTGGAAAATAACACTGCTGATGACAGAAAGTAACAAGCAACTGTAGCTGCAGAAAATCAGTTCTGTATATTTTTATTAAATTAAAGGGTTATTTGATGCCTTCTGCATTAACTTAGCAAGACTCAGACTTTGAATGTCTATTTAAAAAATTGAATTAATGGAGATATATTGAGCATTTTAAGTAGGTTTTATGCAGGTAAAATATGTGCTAAGTTTAACCACTAGAGATGTGACAATGAATGGCCAGAACTTCAATTGCGGATTATTTTGTTAAACATTCATTGATGTATTAGTTGTCCTGCTGCTTTATGATTTGATATCCTGACTATGACCATGGGACAGGGGTTCAAAGGGACAGTGTGAGGTAACACGTATTGTTTCTTTTACCATAGTGACACAGCCCATCCCATCCCCTTGTGTGTGCTTTCTCCCTCCCTGCATTCAAACCCAACAAAGAGATCTGTAAAGCACAGCAGGGCTCTCATTAGGGCACAGTCTCATTGGACAGGCTCTTAACTACGGGTTCGTTTTCTTAATTATTTGTTTCCTTATTCTGCTGGGAGAAGCCCAAGTTCTGAAGAGAGCTGCGCTTGGTAAAAGACTAAAGGTTGGTTCATACTTCAGACTGACATCATTTCTGGTCGGAATTATGTCATCCACACTTGCGACGTGCGTCGTCTTTTTTTGGAAAGCCGTACAGCTTCTTCTCATGCGTCTGCGACCTGGCACAGGGTCGGATAATGTTGAAAAATGTCAGCTGCATGGTCGCAGTGAAGCTGCACAGCTTTTGTAGCTGTCTGACATATCGGATTCATCGATGACAGAAGTAAGAACCAGCCCTAAGGGCCATATTTCCTCCAGTCTTTAATTCATTATTATTTTTTTTAAAGGAGAAAAAAATCATGTTAATGTTACAAAATAAAAAACAAAATAGGATTGAATTACAAGCTAGAGTAAAGGCTTTAAAAACACAGCCATAAGTAGCTGTGAATATCAGCATTTATTTTACAGTTCCTGGTGTTTACGTTCATGCTTGGCGGTTCTGTGTTATGTTACTCAAATAGTTAGCGTAGTTTTTTTAATTGGCTCTGAGCTTGTCTGGAGAAGACTAAATGCCAGGATTGAACACCTTTCCTCATTCTATTGAAATCATGTGACAATGTGACCTTTCAACTCTGCTAGCCCCACCTACTCTTTGTCTATATTAATGTATAGTTGGCGGGGCTGGTGGCAAACACAGGTCATGAAAACTGATAGTCACTTACACTTCTGTATCTAATAGCGATACTTTGTTACATCCCTTCTCGGGTTCTCTAACATCAATTTCACAAGGTAATTGTAAGCAACAAACTTTGACCGAGAAACTTAAAAATCTATCCAGTCCATAAGCCACCATCAGTCACGTCTCAGGAGATTTCAGTTAAATATTATCTTGAAACCAGCAGCAAATTACTGACCACTTTACTGACTGGCAAGGGAGGACAAGAAACAGCTTGTGGAATCTGTGCTGGAGCAGATAAAATTGGCGTTCTTTGTAAATATAGGTACGTTGCAGTACTGCCCCTGGAATCCAGTAAAAAGGCAGCCGTTGAAGCTGTAACCTAACTGTGAAGCCAGCGTTGGCTGAAATATTTCCAGTCTGCCAGATTATCAGGAGCTGGGGGAGAGATATCGGGTGTTGTCTCTGTGGGTGGCTGGTTGGCGTTTCATAGGCATTGATAGCGATGCAAGAACAGTGGCGCTTATTAGTCCAGCACGATGGTTTGTAAAGCGACAGAGTGGATGTGATGTCATCGCTGATGCCATATGGCTCTTGTTTCTCCTGCATTCATTCAGATTCAGTGAATCAGTTTAAAAATCAATAATACATTTTCTGAAGCTGCTGGTTTTCTCCTGGCATTGTAATATCTATCTATCTATCTATCTCTCTCTCTCTCTCTCTCTCTCTCTCTCTATCTATATATCTCTATATATATATATATATATATATATATATATATATATATTTTTTTTTTTTTATGATTATTATTTGTATTAAATGTTTTAAGGGTTATTGTTACTACAATTCAACTACAATTCCTTATCATATTGAGCTTAAAGGATGCAATCAACACTGACATTTCACAAGGTTGGCAACAAACTTTAAACTTTGCTTCAGGTTTCCACCTTCCCTGAAGAAATGTGAGCCTGCCGTCACCAAGGAAGAGCTGAGTATCCCTCCAGGACATTTTAAACCCTATTTTAAACACCTGCCAGCCGTCCCTGTTTCCCACTGTCTCCCCAGACCCATCGGCAGTGTTTGTATATTGCTTTCTTCTTTAGCTTGTGTACAGTTTGACTGCACGTATTATTGTGCTTCGCGACTCAGCAGAGGCTTCTTTAAAAACAGAGCCTCAGCTGCAGCCCCTTATCAGGGGAGCTGCTTGTCAAATGGAGGGATTTCTTATTGTGTGTTGTGCGCTTGGTTCTTTTATTTTCCAGTGGGTGGTTTTCACTGGAGCTGGCTGTCCGTCACTCTGTGAGTCCTGTGATAAGTCATATGTGTAAACATTCGATTTGCACCACTGAGTGGCATGTAAGACTGGAGAGCTGCACAAGGCACCCAGCGGCTCAGACATCCAGCTAGCATTTCACTGCTTCAGCCAAGCAAAGAGGCTGCAAATAGCCAGAGATTGCTGTCTTATCACAAAAGAGCCAGACACGTACAGTGCTTGCAAACCTGGAAATCAATCCTAACATGAACGCAAGATTAAGTTTTCTTTCCGTATGCACTAGTTAAACATTGAGGAGCAACAGCAATGAAGCTAGAAGGAGGATAATCCTGGTTATTTACTGGATTCTGTGTTTTAGCCACTTTCTTTTCGTTAGTTTGGAGTTCCTTCTATCATATTTGTGTCTGCTTTTCAGCAATGGCTTTTTCAAATCAAGCTGTACAGTTTATATATCTAGCAACAGAGAGGATGCTGAGTTGAGTTATTTTCCCTTTTCCAAATGAAATGTGTCAAACTTATTTAACAACCTTCAGAATGTCTTTATGGACAGACCCAGGCTGCATGCGGGAAAAGGAACAGAATTATCTCGTTGGCTGAAACAGAACAATCATAACCAGAAAATAACACAGCATTTCATTAAGTTTAACATACCCTTGTCAGGGGAAAATGTGTTGGAAAACAAACAGTGGATGCCATGGTAATTACGCTAATTTATTTCTATTTAAATCTACTAGTGTTTATGATGTAATTTACTACATAGTTAATGATGTAACAATCTACAGTTCTTTTCTGTTTAAACCTTAGGGCATCGCGGTATTGAGTTTAACCATCTATTTTCCTTTAATCTTCTATATTTCACTTGATCTGATTGTATTCTGAAACAATACATTTTAGGTCATGCTTGTTATGTTTCTGTGTGTATATATATATATATATATATATATATATATATATATATATATATATATATATATATATAGAATGATATATACTATATATCATTTGAAAAGTACATTCTGGTATACAGTCTTTAGCGCAAGTTATTAAGAGCATCAAACCATAATCAAGTCATGCAAAAATAATCCTGCTCTGCCCCAGCTGTTGTGTGTAACCCTTCCTGGCCCTGTTTCTGTTTCATTCTCTCTCCTGCACACAGGAAGGCATGTCTAATTAAAGCACATCCCTACTTCTCATTCTTCACGCCACGGTCTGGCAGACACAAAACACATCAATCTTTGAGTTCAGCGAGAGAGATGCAGCAGTGTCTGAATGACTGCAATAAGACATGTAGGTTACACTATGTGCTTACGATGGGTAAGGTGCTGCGCTCGGTCTTTCTGCACACATAGCTCTGGGCAGCTCTTTTCCTGTCAAAGCACGATATGTACAGTGTGATGAATTGTGCTGCGACCTGTCAAAAGATGAACTTGCTGACCCAACACCTGTGTGTTTTGAATGACAGTAATCTCAGACAGCTGCTTGCTATGGGGAGAGGGAGGGGGGTGTCTTCCTCTCTGACCTACAAATCTGTAATTCAAATTTTAGAGCAGTTTCCATCGTGAATCGTTTTCTTAATGTGCAAAAATTTCTTCAAGTATAATTATTTTTCCCACTTTAATGATTCAGTCGTCTTAATTTCAAAGTTTGATTGCTTTATGGGTATACCCACTTGACTAAGTTACTGAATCTGTATATTATTTTGTAAATAATCTTGCCGTTAATCTTGTGTCGCGTGACATGTCATAACATTGGAAAACGTTAAAAAGTAAAGAACTTTGTTCCTCTTCGCTGAGCCCTGCTGTCTGGCTGCTTGTTGTGATAACATCTCAGAAAATGAGGAGAAGAGAGGAAAGTCAAACCTGCTTACACAAAACACTGACTTACACACTTGGCTGGCTTTACCTCCTGGGAACCTGCATAGAAATAATACGATGGGTTGGGGTGGGGGGGAATTAACAAGCAAGTCCTGGGATTAGAAAAGCTTTTAATTTGCTCCAGCACTGAAAAAAATATTTTATGGTCAAAAAAAAAAAAAAAAAAAAAAATATATTCGTAATGCTTTTTAAAACCTTTTGACCGTCACGCAAATAAAACGTTCCCGCTGAGTCACCATAAAAATGTCACTTTTACACGATGAGGTCTGTTTAAACACGAACTGTCATGGTTAATACAATGAAAGAAAAATCAGTGCTGAACAAGAGTCTGTATGACTGTGTGTCTCAGTTTCAGAAACAGAATTGCCACAAATTGAAGTATAAATGATAAGAGCTCAATATCTTCTACACATTTAAAGGAGGATTAGTATGTGGACTCAAAAACGCTATGAATAAATAAATAAATAAATAAACCTTTACTCCAGGCTGGCCTGAAGTGTCTTGGTTTGGGCTGCGGTTTATCTAGACGAGGTAGAGCATGGCATCAGAACATAGGGTCAGATGTCATGGATCATAGACAAGCCCTTAACAGTTTCATTTGTCATTTGTAATCTGTGATGTGTAAAAGTTGCCTCTCTCCATTTCAAGTCTATTTTAGGCAAGACCTAAATGATTGGCTGGCAGGTTCTTCCATATCTAATTGTTGACGTCCATGACTGGTGAGTGGCATTTGGCTGAGTGTAGTATGGCGGGTGTTTCCGGTTTCTCGTCCTAGGAGGGATGCCTGTTTCCAGGGAATATTTCAGTCCTGATTAACATTGACTGATCCTTTTCTTTCAGTAGGTAATTCAAGCAGGGGCTTGAAAACGTGTTATCTCCTCCTCCACCCTGAAGCAAATGTTTCTGTCTGCTAGGAACCGAACCAAGAAATACACTTAAAAGGTTCTTTCACCAGCTTATTTGCCTATTTCTCTTTTGTGCCGCCCTTTCTTTTATAAACTCTTATAAAGAGCTGAGTTTGTAAAACGTGTCAGTGCTGTTTTATAACACACACACATGAACTGGTTACTGAGGGATGACAGGATGTTGTAGTGATACTGGACCTTAAAAAGGATCAGTGCGTACACTGCATGCTGCTCATCTGGACTGGGAAAGGATTGATCTTTTTTGGTTATAAATCTGAGGCACGTTCTATTCTTGTGGATTGCAGCAACAGTTTCTGTTTCCAATCAATTTGCAGCTGTGGCCACAAGCTTTGCGTCACTCAGAATTGCATGTTTTTTTTTCACTAAAAACGAAAATGGCCAAAAAAATAAATAATTAATAAATAAATAAACATTTTCCTTAGCAAAATAGTAATAGAAACTGGAAGATGTTTAAAAACTAAAACGAAACTGAAACGATAAAAATTAATCAAGAAAAACTAATATTCTGCTTTGCATTAGGAAATTGCTATAGAAATACGACAGGCAAGCAGTGCCTTTCTGCTCTGTGGCGATGTTGCCCAAAGCACGTGGATGAATGTTTTCGCACTGTCAAAAAACACACCTGGAATTTGAAGTGATAAGTACAATTTTTTTTTATTTTTTATTTTGTATGCAGCAATTCAGCGTGAACCAAAAAAAAAAGCCTCTTAAAATGTAAAGATATTGAAAGAGATTTTGTTTTTCTAAAAACCGAAATGCATCTTTCTGAATTTAGTTAACTTGCAGCTAAAACTAAAACGAATTAATAATTTTAAAGTAAAAACTAAATCGAAACAAAATAATAATCAACTAAATAAAAACTGTAACTGAAAAGAAATACTGCCTCTGATTTTAGATTGAGACAAAGAAAACATCATTTTGATCTTTTATTCAATGTTACATAATCAAAGAAACTAGAAAAGGATATCTCAAAAGTCTACCGGAAGCCACAGTAGTAGTACATGTATTGAAATGTCAAATGCTTCAGTTTTTGCTAGTTTTTTTGTTAAGTAGATGGAAAACTATAATGCAGAATGTAATTCAACACATTACTCTAACCTTATCCAGCAGGTTTCATTCGACTTTATGAAGCAAAATGAGTTCATTCTGCTGGGTGATGCAAAACCTTTGGCCATAGCTGTAGGCATCATACAGAACAATAGATTATGAAATGATGTTGATTATGTTGCCCCTTTAGTCGGGGGAGCAGCACAGTGACAAGCAGTCTATCCTAAATGCTGAAAGGCAGCAGTCTCACCGCAATCACAAGGGTCTTCTGTTTACAGGTCAGTTCTGATTTAATATTTAATCTGTTCAGATCATCCATATAGTCCCCATTGATTTCACTAACCTACATGTAGTTTCCAGTCATACACACTTGGTGATTTTAAAAACTCTTCTTGTGGCTTTAAAACCATGCTCCGGTCCTTATCTGCTCCACCACAGGAGCTGCCCCTTGACGAGAGAAGTTTGCCTCTGAGTTGGTTGGTAACCCGACCCCTCCTCTTCTCTCTCTCTCTGTGTCAGAAGTGGCAGGGTTACTGGTTTATTGATCTGCAGGGGTCTTGTCTAGCTGTACGCACGCTGTCTGAATTTGGTTCAGAGCGCATTTCTGCCGTTCTGAAAGGGACTGGGAGAGGAGGTGTATTTCCACAAGGAGCAGCCAGTGGGAAGGAAGTAATGTTCATTTCAGATGTTCTTCTCAGCCCCCGGCTGCTTAGAGCATGCTCAGTGAGGAGTTTTTGCCTGCGATGCCTGTCAAGACTCTAAATTTGAACTCAGTGACACAGACTGGAGAGAGCTGGGAGATTTGGTGCTTTTTTTTTTTTTTTTTTTTTGCTGCTGCTCGGGGGAAGTGGACTGACTAACAGCTATGAATGATACAAAGAATGAGAAATGGGAGTGCTGGAGTCGTGCTGGTTTGATGTTTGTTGTGCATTGAAGATTGTGTGGATAACATAAGAAGGAACTTTTATTGAAAAAAAGAAGAGGGCAAAACTACAGCCTTCTCAATGGGTCAGTATTGCTCTGGAGATGGGTGTTTTTAAAACTTGTATTAGTGTTTTCAATATGTTCTGTGCTTCTTATCTACCACCATACTGTTGTAGCACATGCATAGAAAAAAAACAAACCTCTGTGTTTAATAAATGTAACTTTGGTAACCTATTCTTCTGCATGCCACGTGGAACTTAAACAAAAGTTTTATTGAATGCAATAAGTATATAGCTGCGCACACCACTATAATCAACAGCTGTTTTTTCTGTCATTATTAAAAGTCTAACGACATGCAGTTCAGATCCAGACTTATTATTTAGCACATGCCTAAAGGCATTGCATCTCTTGTCGAGGCAAAACATATCCAGAAGCTTTTCCTTTTTTTTTTTTTCTTTTTCTTTTTGGGAGAATTGAATCTTTTGCACGGTGATATTTCTGCAGCAAAAAGCACGTTGAATGCAGTTTGAAATACGTTGTAAAGGTTGAGCTGCACTCCCCTGTACAAGAAACGACACGCGTGCAGACTTTACAAAGAAATAGGAATGTGTGAAAAGCAAAACGAATGTAATGTTCTGAAGTGTAAACCTGTGGATACTTTAATATAATTAGAGTGATAAAGTACAACGCTTGTTATGCAGCTGTTTTCTTGGATGACGTATTGAATTGTTTCAGATGCACGATCGCCAAAGAAGGTGGTGTTTGTTTTTTGGTGTGTGTTTCATGATGATCCTGATTCTCGTTCAGTTTAGGGACAGGCCTTGTCAGCACTCACGCCTAGAGAGATCCCTGAATATCCCTGAAGACAGACAGAAAAGTGTTTATATCTAGTGCATGTAGAGGTGACAGCTGTGTTTGTGTTCAGTCTGCTGTGGAACTTTGCTCATATCAGAACGGGGTGATGCATTCTGGGTGGATGAACTCAATATATAAACAGCACAAGTGTACAGTAAGATGTTTCAGAACAATGTCAGTTCAAAAGACAACAGTGGGCCAAATATCTTCTTTCATCATGCAGTATTCTCCAGGAGTTTGAAAATGCTAAAGCAAAACGCAAATACCTTTCAGCTCGTGTTAACTGCGTCTCGCGATTTAAAGTACAGAGATAGCGCCACATAACATTGGCAAACAGAACTGCTAAAATAAAAACCCACGCATTTCTAAATCGTAAAAGCTGTTGTCAGCTGAACAGGTGTTCCGAATCATTATCAGTATATTAAAACCCTATTTGAAAACTCAACCCTCCAATACATTTACTGAGAAGTGGTATGTGGAAAGGGGGAGGGTTTGTACTCTTAAGGGTGTGACAGCTTAAACAACATGGACAGCCAACAAGGCTCTGATGAAGGCACAGAAACTCAAGAAGAAAGCGGTAAACCCAACCTGACCAATACGGCTTAGAAAAGTTTACCACAGTGTCGTTGCACGTTCAATTTGTAGTTTTGCCATGCCTTTGCCATGGTTGTACTGTGCATTTACCATAGTTTACACTGGTTTGCCATGTTTATTAATATGCTTAACCTTAACTCGCTATTCTTTATAATGCTTACCAATGCTGTACCATCACTATGCTTTGTTCTTATGCTTTTACTATGAGAAACTTTTATAAGGGGAGTTATATTTTATTGAAAGATTGGATTGTTAGACTCTGTACTACTAAATCTAAATCAATATTAGAAGTTAAAACACTGTATGAGAGCATTCCTTTTTGCCATTGATCCTTCTGTGCATGTCCGACTCTTGTGAAAGCTGGTCGCTGTCCCTTTAAGAGCCGCTCTCTTGGGTGAATCTAGGTTGAATAGCCAGCATTGTGTACAGAGTGCCAGTAAGGCCGGGGTCATTCCAATGCCTCTGTTTGCATTATGAAAAGCTAACAATACCACTTTACCTCTTACTTCAGCTGCCTGGGAACGGGTCTCATTCCTAGCAGTGTTTGTATTTCCTTACCGATGTAATGGAAGACAAAAAAAAACATGCATTTAAGAAGATGGAACCATGGGTCCTGGAAGACATGCAAAGTATGATGAATTATCTGCAGCTGTCACTACAATGAAGGCTATTGTCTGTCGTCCTTTATGCTCCTTATCTCACTCACCAAGTAAGCCTTGGAGGCCAGTGTGCGAAGATAAACAAAGAGTGGGATTGCCGGACCAAACCTTAGTTATCAACTCTGTTTATAATATAGGACAAGTGGTCCAATACACATACATATTCGTACAGCTACAGAGTTAGACACTTAGCTGCTGTTGTTGTGAGGGTCATGACAGCCATCGGAAATAGAGCCGGGCTCACCTGGTAAAGGCATGTCCTGATGCTGAGGAAGGGCCCTACAGTCAGGACGGTGCAGGTTTGTGTCCTGGCTGTGCACAGTCGTCTTCACTGAGGATTCCTCAGGGATCGTTGCATTGGCTGCTCGGCTGCGTGTATCATGCTAATTTCACTTCCGTGATTCTATTTAAAAATAGACCGTGCCTCTCAGTGAAGTTATTCTTTATCCCCGATATTAACGTGTTAACATGTGTTGTTTGGTTATTGTTCACAGTAATATGTAGTGCACTATTTATGAACTGATACAACAGGACAGCTAATAACGAATCCCGTCTTCAGGATTATGATATGATCGATAAGTCGATCATATCATTGCAGTGAGGTTAATTTAAGTAAATAAGATTGGGTTTTATATAAGTGTACCTTTTAGTTTAAAAGAAAGTTTTACAACATGTAGGTAAGCTGTTTGTTCAGAGTTAAAAAAAAAAAAAAAAAATGAAAACGTGCCCTCTAATGACTACCTTTAAAGGGTATATAAGGACCTTTTTATTTTATTATGTTCCCATGTGCTGCTACCACTGTTTACGTAAGGTGTTTGTATTGTTTTAATTTATTTATTTATTTTTTTTTTTTACATTTTGACCACTTTTTTAAACTTTTAAATTGCATTCCCTGCCTCAAGATGGCTTCCCATGTACCCGCATGGACCGCTCAGAACTACATTTCCCATCATCCTCGTGCTCACTGGTAAATCCATCTCAGTTGCATATGTGAGCAGGGGGATGATGGGAAATGTAGTTCTGAAAGGTACATTCTAGCACAATAAAATAAAAAAGGTCCGTATGTACCCTTTAACGTAAAGTTTAAATCGTTTAATAATCGGGAACACACAGAGACGGTCGTGAAGACTCCCAGTACCCCCAAGGGCTCTCGTATCAGGATTATTAACAGGCTAGCAGGGGCAGCATTCCTCTCGCAGCAGGAGTGCTTGCAGTCCAGAAGAAGGCAGGGCCCCAGGTGCTCTAGGCTCTTTCAGTTAATGCCAGAGATTATGTAAGAAAACAGAAGCGGGGGTTTGGGCAGAGCGCTTCTGCCTGCACTTTGAAACAGTAAGACAGTAAGGAGGGAATGAAGAATGTGCTGACAAGCTTGCGAATGCCTCCAGCACATTGTCAGCACTGGGTACGCGCAGCACCTGGGTGCGTATGTTTTCATAACCAGCGCTGCATATTTCTGCTTGGTTGAAACAGCTTTCTTTCCCACCAGCCGCATTGTGTTCTTTATTCAGATGCTGCTCTTGTTTAGTGGTGTATTGTCACACAGCTAGGACTTATTGTACCTGCTGTTTGATGCAATCCGTCTGCAAGTGAAAGCGGGTTATAGCTAACGAAAGAATTCCTGTCATCTTACCTGTTACACACTTTCACAGGTTTTACTGTTAAAAAAAATAAAATAAAATAAATATCAATTTTGAAAGAAACACATGGTGTAGCCAACGTGGCTTTTCCTTTTATAAAGTGATCTGGTACTGCACTCGGGTAAAGAAATCTCTGTTTGCAAGTCCTTCTTTCAGGTAGTGGTGCACTTCCTTCATTTCACCTGTAGAGTGCAATTGTCCTGACTCCTTCAGTACCTTCAGCTGCTTCCCCTGCTGCACTGCAGCCAGTAGCATGAGGCGGCCCTAAAGACACTGCTCAGGTGAAATTAACCAGTGAAGGGACCTGACAACAAGGACTTTCCAAAGATCATAATGAATATTACAAGTAATACCCAGCTGGCTGAAGATATTCAACAGTCGGTTCTAGGTAGCAAGTTTAGACCTATTATAAGTTAATATGTCATGTGTGAGGTGTCTCTTATTCTATATGAGGTGTCATCTCATGCTAAAATGTTACTTTTATTCTGCCCTCCCCTGGTCGTGAAATGGTTCAGTCTGAAATCAACTGCCACAGCCCCTGAGTAATGGGTGTAGGCCTACAGGTGCTGTGTCGTGGTGAGGCTATTCATTAAAAACAGAAATTCTGCAGGAAATTTAAAGAGTGAAGTTAATAAATAGGGTGATCCATTTTACAAAAGGTATACTTCACTGTGGTTGGTTGATTTCTGATATGTGATTACCAGTAATAATTTTTGAACAAATCAGGCTTTCATTAAAAGACATTTCTCACGGCAGCCCCTGTTATCTCCGCAGAATGTGCTAACAATCATGAATCAGCTGTTTTTGCATGAGAGTGAACTCTCTATAGAGTGAAATGTACCCAGTATAATCAAAACGAGATGTATAAAACACACATGGACTGCTTCTATAGTATTAGCAGCTGAACAGGGATTGGAAACTATAGCATCTCTTGTCTCTCAGTCCTTTGCTGTAATTGAATCTCTTTGCAAAGAGCAGTCTAATGTTATATCATGCACATTAGGGAACAGCAGGGGCATACCCTCTCTTAATAATGAATGCTGTTTGTCCTGGATCCTCTGTGTGTTTCTGTCATATTTATGGATTCTAAACTCACTGCCTTTGAAGACTCACTTTGATGTTTGGAATCCCATTGGTCTTCAGAAATGAGAAATGAGAAATGGGTTATTGACCTGCTATACGGGTACAAGAATAATTATTTTTTAATTAGCTGGAAAATAAATGTATATTTAACATTAAAAAAATAAACCTAGTTACCCCATTACATTACCCACGAAAAATTTTCAGATCTCATTTGTGCATCAGTTTCCTTTGTACTAATAACAGAACAGTCCGATGGAACATACAGGCATCTAGATTCCAGCAATCACGTATTAGAAAGTTTGACCTGGAATCTTTTACTTTGTAAAGGAATTGTGTCTTTTGTCAAATGCAGTTTGTGCTGTGCATCTGTAAGTGGAAGGACTATCAAATTAATTCTGAACTTGTATTTGACCTTGTGGTATATTTTAATCCAAAATGTGGTAGTTTTAAAGGAAAAAGAAACCCTTCCTGTGCTGGTCGAGTAAAGGTTCACAATCCATTCCCTTTTAATGTACCTTCGAGAAGGGCTTAATGCATCTCACTAAGAAATAAGGACAGCATTTCTGACTAGGGGGAAAAAAGGAGTCAAAACGTGATTTGTGATCATTTTTGGCTGGCCATCCAGCCCTAGTGTGGGATGGTTCATTCCATTTTGATGCCATTTGAAAATCTGCAAGTGCTACCAGCACAGTTCCATACTGCCAATGGGTCGTAACACTGTAGAAAAAATGGTACCAAAACAGTGGCATTACCACTGGGAAGGAAATTCAGTTCTGCAGTAAATTGCAGCGGGTAAAAAGGGGGTGGGTTCCGTCTTTATGCTTTCCTAATTCTGCTTCTGATTCCATGTGTCACTGAGGTCATAGCTTTCGGTCAAAGAAAAAAACATTGCATAAACCATAGCAGAGCTTGACGAAACCACTCATGCCCCATTATGTGTGAATTGAATGCTTTCGCTAAGAGCTCGTAGCAGCCTGTCAGAATCTTTAATTGCTCTGCTGCTTCTGAGAGATGCAAATTAGAACTCTGAGTGTTCCCATTTCCATATTTTAAAAACAGTTGGATTGCAACCAGCATGCATAAGCTAAACAAGCCTGTGCAACATTTGAGTTTTAATCATGTTATCGCGTCCTATTTAAAAACGCTCCAAGCCTATTCCCACGAGTGCCACGTGTTCCTGTACAATGCAGTTATTATTCAATGCAAGTTATCTATCAATAGCAACTACAGTTATAAATCCGTTGAACACAGACATTGTTCAAATTCTAGACTTCCATACTGAAATGGTAACAGAGATGCCAAATGCAAACAGTAAGCGTTGTGCTAAAGCCAGTGGGCACTGGTAAAACAGGGCTGCGTGGTGAGCCTGGCGAGGCGAACGTTCGGGAGAGCAGGTTCTTTGCTAGGGATTCCAGACGGAGCGTTTCCAGGCTGGGATACTGAAGCGTGGTGATGTAATCTCAGCAGGGCAGCGAGGTCAACACCCCTCTCCTCCTGCGCGCTGTGCACTGGAATCTTCTGCATCCGCCGCACAGACACAACCTGAGGCTGCTTTGTGGTGGTGCTGCTGCTGCTGTACACTGCGTCTCCTGTCTCCTAAATATCTTTATTTCATGACTGGTTCAATTATGTTTCATGTTGAAAGGCTTTCATTTTGGGGGGGGGGGGGTTCGATCTTTTGGTTACATGTTGTCACCCGGGCTGGTAAGACCCTACATCACTGATAATGACCCTTTGTTTGGGGTTTATGAGCAGATGAAGCGTTTACAAGCCTGACATCTTCAGGGCAACACAATGACAAAACAGATGGTTTGAACCTTGTTGTCAAGAGAAGGTGAGGCAGCCCCTCGTAAAACTCAGCCTTTTATCAGCAATAAAAACCCTGCCAGCGTGTTTGTACAAGGCTGCCCCTGCCCCACTTAGTTAGCTCAATGGCTCCTAAGGCATCTCTTTGAACAAAGAGTCCGTTAAGATCATTCAGGAGAGCAAATATTTAGCCAGGCTCGGTAGAAATGATAGGTAGAACCTGCAGATATGAGAAGATCCCTTTCAGTGTCGAATGTGTGGGAGCTGGAAGCACCAATGAAACCACTTGACTTGACAGGAGGATGTTTAATTGGCTGCTCCGCAGTGGTCACCACCTTTGATTGCTTCAGGGATTCAGACCAAGGTGTGTTCTGAAGCAAGACAATCATAAACTTCCTTGGGAAACATCAGAGTTGAGCTCACTTGGATACCAAAGCACCTGCCAAGCAAGCGTCAACCATCAGAGCCTGTCCGATTTGCTGTCTTCATGATTGAAACCAGCTTGAGGTCATTTTTATTTATTAAGGCATGCATGTTCGGGACTCTGTTTTCTCAACAAATTATTCAGTCATATGAGAAACGTCTTGCTTGCGCAAAAGTGTGGGCAACACATTGCAGGTGTTAATAATTGTCCAACCCCTCCAGGTTATGTGCAAACTTAATCATTAAGCAGTGAGGTCACAATGGAGATATTGACACTTGACGCAATTCTAGAACCACCACAGGTCATAGAGGACCCTGTAGGGCAGTGATTCTCAAGCTTGGGTCAGGACCCTCTGGGTCTCCCTGCAAGGTTTCGGGGGGGGTCGCGAGACGACCACATCACAAGCAGATCTGCTCTACATAATGGCTACAGCGCACTGCAGCAGCGGGGCTTTTGTACAAATCAAACATGCTCTCCTTCAAACCCAAGAAAAAGGCAACAAGCTTGTTAGCTACAAACACCAGCAAAACCGGAAAATGTTAAATAATGCAACGCTGGCCTTGCGATGTGATGTAGAAGACTGATGGTTAAATCAGTGTTGAATCCCCTTTTTTTCCATGAAGTTTTTTGCAGTACGCAGCCATATCCATGACAATCTTACACAAAGAAAACGTCCCGTGGATGCGATGTGATGCGTTTTTACTGTGATGGAAACAATGACAATGAAACCGTTTGATAAACGTAACATCAACCCCCCCCCCCCCCCCCCCCCCCCCCCCCCCCCCCCAATCCACTTCTTAGGTTCCATAGCAACATAAGCTAACTCCCCAATAAAGACTTTTGCTTTTAACATTGTTTTTGTAACGCTGTGTAAAAGTAAGAGAATATCGATTAGCAGAAGAAGAAAACGTGCCAGCTTGTAAAGTGCGATGAGACTCTGAGAGACGCAGGGAGCAGGGAGCGGCGTCAGACATTTTCTGCACAGATTGGAACACTCTGAAGTGCTGAAATGGCGGCTGCCAGGAAGAGAGAGAGAGAGAGAGAGAGAGAGAGAGAGAGAGAGAGAGAGAGAGAGAGAGAGAGAGAGAGAGAGGGAGAGAGAGAGGGGGGAGGGAGAGGGAGAGAGACAGAGCAAGAGAGACAGAGAAAGAGAGAGAGACAGAGAGCAAGAGAGAGAGTTTTGGCAGGTGAACATGAAGTCTGTCAACCTTTTTTTTTTTTTTTTTTTAAAGCAGTTACAAAATATTTTTCAAGTGTGCCGTGGATGTTGTGGTTCGAAGGTTTTAAAAGCAGATTAACTGAATGTACATGATAATCTATTTATAATGAAAACTACTGAGTTGCTTTAATGGTGATTTTTGTCATTCTTTTTATGTATGTGTGCTTCCAGTCCAGACATTTGCAATGTGGAGATGGTCATGTTTCAAATCTCCTTTTGAATTTGTTCATATTGCTCATCTGTTTTTCAAGCATTTTTTGGCCAAAATCTCCCATAAAAAATATTTAGATAATGATGAAATGCACAAGGTTCAAAAGTATGATGTAATAAAGAAACATTTGCAATAAGCAACCCAGAAGTTTAAAGGTCTTGTAAGTGTCATTTGAAACTGATTTTGTACCATTGGTCTGGTTTGCCAGACCCTGATAAACACTATTCTTACACTACCCTACTTAAGATACCATTAGGGAGTCTGAGATGAATATTAGTACTGAAAGAAAAATCAAACATTATTTGACAGACATTTCGACTGGAAGATTAGTGCTGTTCGGGAATCATTTATCTGACTCCTTTATCCAAAGCGACTTACAGAGACCAGGGGGTGAACTATGCACCAACAACTGCTGCTGCAGAGTCACTTGCAATAGCTTTTGAAGCATTTATTTGCTATACGAAATGTATGGCGGCTGATTCTAATTTTTGAAAAGGCAGTGGATATGAACATACTCCTGGGTTGTTAGACGTTTTTCTGTCGTAATTTTGCTGCCAAATGCACCGTTGAAGTCTGGGTGAAGAACCTGAACAGCAAATAAATTAACCACAAATTACCTGTATAACAACTTCAGTCCAACTGCTGCTCAGTTTCTATCAAGTTTTTTTTTTTTTTCCATGTCTATCGTTGGCAGCCCAATGTAAATGGTAAGCTCTTCATTTTGCTAAACCTGTTTGTGTTTGAATTGCAAGCAGAGTAAAGATACCGGCTGTGAAAGTGTAAACCCTAATGCTTATTGATGTGGTGTGTTTTGACAGCTACCGTTAAAGTGGCTTCAGTCCCCTTGTCACACAGTCAGCAGTGCTCTGCATATTTGTTGTGCTCACCTCGTTCTTTCTGTCTCCTTTTATTTTAGCTGGTGTCAGGCCCTGGGCAGACAACCAGGTGGAGAGGGAGCCTGGACCCCATACTGAGGCGCTGTATCACTCTTTCTGCTCAGTGTAATTTAATTACGCCCCAGGAAAGACAGCTCAGCCCCCCTTGCATTGTGCTTAGTTGCCATGGGAACCGCAAGCAGGAGACTAAATTGTTCGGTAAAGGTGAGACTTTCTATATCCACTCTCTTACTGTTTGTGTGCACAGGTCTCGGTTGATTTCGTAAAAAAAAAAAAAAATGTTCATTTCTGTAGCCAGAGCTGTGCTTTTGCAGTAGTTACTGTCTTTTTTTTTATGGACCAAGAGGTTTGCACAAAGATGAAAACATGAGCTATAGAGAAAGTGGTAATGCAGAAATATGTAGTTTAGTTCCAACTTTCACAATTCTGGTCATCCTTCACTCTCTGTGGAAAGAAGCATCTCTTACTCTCTGTTCTGAATGCGTTTCATTTCTATTTGTGCCCTGTGGTCCTGGTTCCTGATGCTGTGCTTAAGGTTTTGGCTAGGGTTAACTTTATCTACTCCCTTTAAGATTGGAAAGCCTTCAATCAAGACCCCCCATTAGTGGGATGAGGCTGCCATCGATAGAAGGGTACCCCACATTGGGAACTGATAATGGTGTGCTTACAGTTTTCTGCAGCAGTGTCCTGCCTGGTTCTCTAGTGCAGTTTTTAAAGAGAGAAGGGGGGGGGGGGGGGGGGGGGGGGGGGGGGGGGGGTGAGGAATGGTATACGAATGACGACTGGTCCTGCACGCTGGTAACTCTTTCATGTAACTGATGTGTCCTGTTTGCTCACTTTAATGTTCCTTCCTCCTCTGCTTCCTGTAAAAGAATGCATTAAACCACATTGTCTCAGTCAGACGTATTTGTCCTGGGAGCGGTTCTTTCTTTAAACACAGAACAGAACTCCTTGACCTGCATTGTGGGCTGCAGGGACCACAGTGCTGTTTTCAGTTCAGAGGAGGAAGAAAAAAATGCAGTCTAACCTGTACTTTAGCATGTTGACTGTACAGCATTGACTGAGTAAGGAGCGCAATGAAGCGTAATGAACACAGTGTAGTCCACTTTTCAATTAGAACAGTGTGTCCATATAGTGTTCCTCATACAAGTTTCCCATAGTAATGCATAGCAAAGTGCAGTAAAGCATAGTAAAGCATGGTATAGCCAGGGAAAAGCAAAGTGCACTGAAATGTACTGTGATAAACATTTATAGTAAACTGGAGCGACTGGAAAGTGTGTTGTTTTGTTTTTGTACTCAGCACTATTATAGGCAGTGTTATCCTGGTACCTTGTGTTGAGGTGAAGGACATTCATGCTTCTGATAAAGTGAACCCTTCCTGTGTGTTTTAGTGCCTTTTTGCCAGGGTACTGGTGAACTGCTGCTAAAGTCAGCTCCAGTAATTGTTCTCAGTCCCTCTGACGTGACATGAGACGACTGTGACTTTCCCAGCTCCTTTCCAATGTCACTGGCAGTACAGCTGTTTAAATGCATGTTTGGGTTGCTGTACACATCACGCATATATTTAACACGGCCAGATAACGAAATAAAAAAGCTCTACAGTGCAGTAGTCGCTTCTATTAAATACGTATACTGCATAATTCTGAACTCTTGTTGTCTTTTTCTATCAATAATTCAGTCTGTTCAGTGATTTCGATACACACTCATGCAGGCCTATCCCAGTATGTACTGTTTGGGCTAAGTGTGACATCTATATCATTTCATAGACAATCCAAGTATCCAGATAAGCCCCCCGCCCTCTAGCCACCCTGCTGAGAATAAGCCTTTTGTAGTAGGAGGGATTAGAGGGGGGTTAAGACTGTCCTGAAAGAAAAATGGCTACAGTGCCCTTGCGTTCTGAATTGAATTTATGACCTCCTTAGGGGAATAAATGCACCTTTCTCTCTGCTGTGACAAAGGCAGTTCTTTGTGCCTTGAGGACAGCGCCTCTAATGTATTTAAAAAGTTTGTTTGCCTGTTCATTATTTGTTTAAAGCTTCAGTACTGATGCCCGATTCCAGCATGTATATTTTACACACCGATACAGCGTTGTTCTTTTATAATCCTGTGTTTCATAACCCAGCTATCAACACACCCAATGGTAGAATGCACAATGAGTTAGAAAATTCTTTGAGGAACGCATCGAGTCTTTCTCAGTGCTGTCCGTAGCTGTGAAACACTTAAAAGCGCTGAATTTAGAAACACTTACAAAAGACACTCAGTAAATTCAATGCCAGATGTTTTGGGGAAAAGGGTTTAACATTGCAATAGAGATTGCAGAACATCGGCACAAGGATTTCTCAGATCTGGATTTAAAAGAGGGTTAATTAATCTTAATGACTCGTGTTCTGATGCACTGGCTGTTTGTCTGCTTCACAGCAGTTATAAAAGTATAGCCAGTCCCTGGGGCATCTCGTGAAAGAGTGATGCTGCTCTGCACCATTAGAACAGTGCTCTCATTTCCAGTGTGTAAAGACTTCAGGCATGGTGGTTAGGCAGGCAGTAAATCCAGGCAGTCTCACTGAATTATATAGAGGAACAAAACCACATGCAAGTAGAAGCTGTTTCTGTTTGGCCTTGTGTCAGTCATCCCTGATAAACTTTATAATAAAGATAAGAAAAAAACACAACTGCATCTCAGCGATGCCCAATAATCAGACTATAGGATTCACAGCTGCATCTCAGCGATGCCCAATAATCAGACTATAGGATTCACAGCTGCATCTCAGCAATGCCCGATAATCAGACTGTATGATTCACAGCTGCATCTCAGCGATGCCCAATAATCAGACTATAGGATTCACAGCTGCATCTCAGCGATGCCCAATAATCAGACTATAGGATTCACAGCTGCATCTCAACAATGCCTGATAATCAGACTATAGGATTCACAGCTGCATCTCAGCAATGCCCGATAATCAGACTATAGGATTCACAGCTGCATCTCAGCAATGCCTGGTAGTCAGACTATAGGATTCACAGCTGCATCTCAGCGATGCCCGGTAATCAGACTATAGGATTCACAGTTGCATCTCAGCAGCCCAGTAATCAGACTATAGGATTCACAGCTGGTAAGCCCATCAATTCTGGACACTACATGTGTGTGTTCAGATTCTGTGCTACCAGGCTACAAACACGGTTCCGTTGTTTCAAGGAATTTTATTTTGGGAGAATTTTATTTCTGTGTGATAAAACATGGCCGAGAAATGAGTCACTGTTCCAATACATCTTATCTATTGATGTCATCATGTGTATAAATCATTACCTAATAATTTAGTTTCTTTGATTTGTAATATATATTTTATGTTGGATGTCTCTTCTTATAAAATAAATCATTTTGCAGAGTTGTGAGCAGCCAGAAACTACGCAGGATCTCTTATAATAATAGGAGACACCCTACACACAATGCATTCATATTGTTTTGTGTTTCGTGGATGTGAAATGGCCTGCAATAAAGTCAAAAGACCATTGACAGACAGCTTCCCTGCACATGGCTATTATGAAGATATTCCTGCTGAATAATTACGTTGAGATCCAGCATCCTGTTTACAAGTGTAGAACGACAGATGTAAGTGAAGCTCACAGGATCATATGGACCTGCGTTCTGAAGGGGAGGCCGTTGAGTCAGGCACAGCTCGTCCGCTTCCTCGTAGCTGATCCCAGAACCTCCGTCCACTACTTTGTCTCGAAGGATCCCAACGATAGGTAACCCGTTCTACACACTCGCCGCTCTCTGAGCAAGTGTCTCTGCTGTCGAAGTTCATCTTCTAGGCCGGTCTGAGGGCTGTGGTTGAAATAGTGATCAAACTTTATCAACTCCTTTTAAGGTTTTTAAAAGTTTCAGCTGTCTCCCATAACTCTTTTGTTCATCTACGTAGATTCAGTTCTGTCCAGATTTCTACTGTTGTAGGAAGCCCAACCGCAAATGAAACACGACAGGACCTCGCGCGCCACCCAGTGCCAGCTGTCCCCAGGCCAGTGTCAGAGAGCCCTGACACCGGCACACCTGCGAGGAAACAACACACAACCCAGGGGGCTGCACTCCGATCAAAGCAGCCCTTTCAGTTGGGGGACCATAACAAGATTGTCTCCTCTGGACTTTCATCTGCACACCTACCATGTGTCCTGCTGTGGTTTTTTTCTACCAGATGGACATGTGTGGCGATCAAGCAGATAAATATTCAAGAGAACCAATGTGTTCTTTCATAGAGCTGAGCCCTGCGACTCTGAATTGCAGACTTTGTTCTGTACAAAGTGCTTCACAAAGAGTAAGACAGGCAGTTTATAAAGCCAGCTACAACAGCAGTGATATCCAGGATGAACGATAAATGCGACATCTCCTGTTTGGTGGAATGCCGCTCTTTTCATTAAACACTCTTTAAACTTAATTGCTTTTTTTAATAGAAATACTCTGGTCTTAGATCATGTGAAGCCATTGTTAATCTCCATTGAACACAGGTCAGTGGCGTAACTCTTTCTGTTTCCTTTTTCATATCTCAGTCAGACAGGCATGTTTGATAACATGTGATGAAGAGGGTCAATCTCGCTGGGGCTGGTAGATTTAGTGAAGCGTCTGCGATAAATAATTTGGTTTCGGGGGCTTTCGTTTTGGCTGGGGAGTGAGAGAGGGGCTTGGAATTTACTGCATGTTGAAATACCTAGGCAAAATAATTCCAGAAACTCTTACCTAATATTTATTACCGGCTTTAGTAGTCTCACATTGTCTGAATACAAGGTGCGTTGTTTAACTGCTGATTGTGTCAGTGGCACAGCCCATTTAATGATTCTCTTACAAGCCAAACCTTTTCATGTAGCCATTTAAATAGAAAATATCAGAGCTGCAAGTGCTGTTACATTATGCCCCTGGGGAATCCATGCATGTATGTAGAGTATGCATGCATGTATGTAGAGTATGCATGCATGCATTTCAAGTATTCCAAGATATTTGGTATGTAGGGGGTTGAGTTAGGGAAAAATGGGCAATAAAACCTCAATCCCAGTATTGAGCTTATATACATAAATGCATGCGTGATCCCAAAGCATACTGTCACTGAGATGTTACTGCATTGGACTACCAGTATGCATCATCAAATACTAATGTGATTATAGCACAGTACCATACTACTCCATTATCCTTTATGATAGCTATAACCAGAGAGATGGGCTTATGTCTCCCTTAGCCATATACAATATTTCATGCTTGCTTTATGACTTTTGCTGCCAGTTCCTGATCACCTCTCCCTCGCTTTCTCTCTCTCGCTCTCTGCTTCCAAGTTTCTGTGCGATTCATATGCTAATAGAGGTCAGGAGATGAGACGGTTCTCACGTTAAACTTGAAACTTCTCATGAATACCAGCCTGTGTCAGCCCTTTGTCTGACCAATGCATAAGCTGTGAGACATAAGCCAGAAGTGAAATTAAAAGCTGCTGAATGACCCAGCAGGGAGGGAGGGGAGGGAGAGGAGAGAGAGAGAGAGGGGGGGGGGAGAGAGAGAGAGAGAGAGAGAGAGAGAGAGAGAGAGAGAGAGAGAGAGAGAGAGAGAGAGACACACATGGCATGCTGGTACAGCTGCTCGAGCTGGATTATACAGCTGCAGTGTCCCCTGTTCACTGAACTTATTAAGGGCTTTGCATTTCACAACCCTCGAGGGGCAAACGGTTAGGACAGTTCCAGCACACAAGGAGTCGTTTGGATTTGTCCCCCCAGTGTATATCGTTTTGGGTTTTATTTGGTGAAGTAGCTTCAGAACTCCATTGTCATACCTTGCATGTTTCATGATGTTTGCAGGAGTGGTTCTTTCTGCAGTCGCTCGTTTTGATTCCTTGATTTCTTTATTTTGAAATGTTGTGTTAAGCAGCTTTCACTGAGTTCAAGAGAGGCTCTTCCCATTCCAGTGTCCTGCTGTAGCCATACGTGTTCTTTGCAATAAATGGTTCTTAATGCAGTTTTGTGTTAAGATGCTTTGACTGTGAGTCCAGGCTCTGCTTTTCCGTTTCAGTTGCCAGCTGTACATGTAAAGGCACAAGCACCTTGCATATAGTGCAGAGTATTGCCAGATGATGCAGCCGCTTATCGAGCCTGTGCTGCATATATAGACGCCAGGCAACTAAAAGAGCAGCTCTTGAACTCATGTGAAAGCGGCTTGAGACAGACTTTAACAAAACAGCAACTGCACACTTTCAGTAGTTTCACTACTTGAAAAAGCAAAGCAAACAGCTGCTTCGTACCACAGGCATCGCCCCAGCTAGAAACATGTAAAATGGAAAGCTGTGGTTGTTTTCTGTACAAATGGAACCCTATATGTTTGCATGGGTTTGCAGTCAGCCGTTTGAATGCCATGCTGAGAGGTTTTTATATGCACTTTCAAAGAGATGATGTTGAGTCTGTAGATGTATATAGTTTTCTTGTAATGCTTTACTCACATTTAAAAGGCTTGGCTAGCATTCTTGATTGCTGCAGTGGTGACTGCAAGTCATGTGGAATTCCATGTGGGAAGAGCTGCACTCTGATCATTATTGAGACAAAGGAGTGAAACATGAGTTGATGACACAGCACTCTTACGAGGAGAAGGTGGGGAGAATACATATCAACCCATCCCTCCGCTACCTTGCTCTATGTATAAAACACTGTAAGCGTTACATTTAAGCATGTTTAGTTCAGTTTAAGTTCAGGTTTTGTACAGCATGGTGGAACGGACTCTTGATACCGATCGATCAAGCGTTAATGAGATAATGAGAGATGTGTAAATTGAGTGTGTGTGTTTATACAGGAGTATGTATGCCTTCATTTAACGTGTCATTTCAAAAGTACATTAGGTTATTTACTTTTATCCCCACTCCACAACTCAAAATTACAAAAGCGTCATAGACTGCATGTCCAAGGTTTGCTGTTAGAGGTTTCTACCTTAGTCCCTGAAGGAGAATCAATGTGTACCCAGCCCTTTTTGGCCTTGTACACAGTTTCTGTATAAATGACGGGTGCTTTTACCCAGATATCGTAAAGTTAAATATGACATCCCACTAAATAATGTAATAAAAAGCAGTGTCTCACTGTTGAGGCAGATGGATTTGATGGCGTATTGCCATGGTTTGAGAGCTTAGGGGAGGCTCTGTGCGTCTGGGCAGTTCAGCAAACTGTTTTATCAAAGTTATCCAAGAGCCCAAAGTTCAGCATTGAACTCTACCGGCACCATCCACATGGGCATTTAAGAGCTCAGTCTTCTGATTGGCTGCCACTCATGAGTGGCAGCCAATCACAATCCAAAGATCCCAAAGTGTGGAGACGTTCTGAGTGTTCCAAATTGAAATTTAAAATGCAAGCAAAGAAATAATAGATTGATTTAAGAACTGCTTAATAAATGTAGTGGAGTCAGATTTTAAACAGTGCCGTTTTAATAGAAAGTTTTGGATCCAAGTGTTGTTGTGTGATCTCTGCAAGGGTTAGGGAGCGTTCTGTTCACAGTGTTTACTTTGGCAATGGGATCAACACGTGGGAGAATGTATGTTTCTGTGTTTCATATGGGCCAGAGGGTATTTTAGGCCCCCCTGCTGAACCCAGAGCTCTGTGAATGATATCTTTACTAGCTCAGGGAGATCATTTTCAAATATTTCAAAGATATATTTCCTGCATAGGTTACATGATGCTGTGTTACAGTCTGTTTGCAGCTATGCACTCCCCTTCCCCCTTCCACAAAAAACAAGCAGTTTTGGTGCATGTGTGCAATTCATTAATTTATGACTCATGTATAAGACAATGCAACACTGAAAACATTGTTGTAATCTTAGTCTTTCCATAACTACAAATGGTAGATGGAATGGAACTAACTCAACTCTTTTTATTCTTTTTTCTTCAGATGTTGACAAAAAAAAGATTTATTAGTATTTTCTGTAGCTTCATTTTAAACAAGTGCTCATTTCAAGTGCACATCAACTGTGCTTTTTCTTTCTTTTTTTTTCTTAACATATTGAAGATTGAAAAGGTTCTGCGTCAGGATCAAGTAGCACTGGTAACGCTAGAGGCACTCGGGTTTAATCTCTGGCTGAAAGTAGTGAGCGCCGTGGGGGAAAAACGGAAAAAAGAACAAAAACTAAAGTGTTTTGTGATGAGATGTCGCAGGCTGCCATTTACTGTAGGAATGTTTAGATTGTATCACAACAGAAAACATGGAACCAATTAGCACAGTGGAAACAAAAGGGGCATTGCGGTTTCCGGAAAACGACGACATGCATGCCTCCCGCACCTACAGGGGATAAACTGAATGCTGACAGTGCACTAATCAGGGGGCCGTAACTGATCAGCTATCCAGCCGTGTTAAGAGAATGTGCTGCAGAAAAGGGGGTGCAGAGTATTGTTAGAACAGCCTGAGTCATACTGTAACACGCTGAACAGTGATTATTACTCAGTATAATAACACGCAAAAAGACAAACTCGACAAACCTTTACTCGGTATCTTTCAAATGTAGCTTGAAATGCAGTTTCCTAGGTATTATTTGTGTTTACTTTGCCCTCATCTTTCCCTTTCATGGTGTCTGCAGTCATATTGGACGGTTCTTGCTGCAAATAATGCTTTATTTAAATTTTTCTCTTCGATTCTAGTCGCCTGCCTCAGTAACATTGCCAGCCAGATTGTCTTTATAGGAGCAAGAGCATCTAGTGATCTTCCCGTGGATCGAGTTGCTCGTTGTATTGCTGGTGATGCACACCAGTGCTTACTCAGTGCTTACTAATATAACGACATTTAGGCTGATCTAAAATCTGATGTATGTGTCTTGCAACTAGAACTGAAGAGCAGCAACTGCCACGTCTTGCACATATGAAGTCGCTAACTCATCTCAATGCTCTTACCAAGAATCAGAGCACCAAGACTATAAAGACACAGCCATGTTGTACTTGCACTGTCTTCTGTTGGATATGTTCTTCTGTCTCTGGGTTCAGGCTAGGTTTGCGTCTAAGGTGAGAGGGGTTTGTTTGCCCAAGCTGGTCACTATGATTCACTGAAACCAAGTAGAGCTTTAGAGGCCAGTGCAGAATACAGAACCTCTTCAGTTCCTAAGGAAGATTATCTGTCTTCTTGGCATCTGTGACTTTTTCAAGGACGTCTCTGTTCTCTTCCAAGAGGAACACATCTGTGTCATCTCATTCCAAATCCCTTTTTTTTTGTGCCAAACATCTTTCAGTTTACCTCTCCTGGCAGACAAATCATGTTGATCCCCTACTGATAAAATACGCACCAAACTATTGCAGTATAATGAAGTGCTTTATTTTGGGGCCACCTCCCTACCTTTATTGGCATTTACTGTTGTTTTAGTGCAGCTCGGTTTTGATAAGGGATCCTCATTTTCTTGCTGTAAGCTTGCCAGGTGGTTCTGCTGTATCATTTGTAGCCTGACAAAGCAGGTTTGTCAATAAGGAGCTGGAAGACTATTGCAAAGCATGTCGTCACCACCAGCCTATCAGAGCCCCGCTTCTCGTGAACAATGGGACATACACTGCTGAGGGAATTTACTTTCAAAATGAAAGAATGACCGAGGGAATCAGCCACCGGCAAAACAAAGAAAAGTTTCATTCTACCATGAAGAGCTCAACTGCAGAATGTAGGGCCTTGGTTTGAAGCAAGTCCAAGGGTTCAATTAGAATACAAGTATTTTAAAAGTAAACAACTAGCAAGAAACTACTCAGAACAATGTAAAACTGTGCCTTTGTGCTGCTCACTTTCTCCTTGCTAGTTTGTACTTTCTTTCGCTAAATGACATTGACGACATTGAGAAAGACAGTTGAAATGCTTGTCACTGAGTCTGAAACTTTCTTCTGGTGTTATTACATATACCACCACTGAGGGACTCGATTCTCAAGCTACAGCAGTACTACAAACTGTCATTATCGTTCTTTCTGTCTGAAAGGGGGAAATAAAACACCATTTATAAAATTCTGAAAAGAATAAGAAAATACTTTAGACAACTCACAAGCCTCTAACTTCAAAGCCTGGGTTGTTTGTTTCTAGTTTAGTTACTTTATGGGCTGCTAATGGCATTTTAGAGTGAAGTGCTCAGAGTGTTTTACAGCTGAGGATGAAACACTAAATGACTGTCTGGTGGCTGAGATTTACCAATCTGAGGAATTTCATAGACTGACGGCTCATGAAGGAGACATCGCTCTTCTTTGGGAGGGCTAGAGCCCTCGATGGAATCAGCCAACCCCTGCTTTTGCAGCAGCTTCACCCCCCCCCCCCCCCCCCCCCCCCCCCCCCCCCCCCCCCCCCCCAGTTGCTCCTTTATGTCATCTGCGGCCGTTTCTGTTGATAAATAACCACTTTATATGAGACGTTAATTTTAGCTGTGAGGTTCTTATTTCTAGTATGTTATCAGCTCTGAAATATGAATGGGTGCTTAGTTGTAACGGTTTTTAAAGGTGCAGTATCCCTCCTTGCTTAAACAAAGACTAGACTTACATTAGAAGAGTTGCTATTTTATAAGCCTGTGTTATAAATATCATATATCAGATTTACAACAGCATAGTAATTGGGTTAAAAAGGAATCGTTCAGCAAGTAACAACATAATAATCTCCCGTGGGAAGTTTAAAAGACTTTAAAATGAATTTTGTACTTGTTAAGAGCGAATTTATCACTTTTCTTGTGTTGGAAGATAGTTGCATGAACTGCTTGTTTTGTAATGTAGGGAGATGTTTTGGTTTTAATACCACGCTCATTAAAACCCAACATCTTCATGTTACTTAATCACTTCCCGAAGTAGTTTTAATCTACGAGGGGTTGCACAAAGCTATAGGCTGGTATTTGCCAGTTTTCACTGAAGCACTCAAGCATGTGAGAATACTGATTTACACTATGAAAACCTATCGAATATAAACCATGGCTTTATATTCAATAGATAGTTTTAGTGTCACATGTCTGAACATGCTGGGCATAAGTGCTGATGCAGCCAAACTTTACCAGCGTCGCGTGGTTTGCATTCACAAAGAATAGAAGGAGGGAAGCTAGTTTGCTAACCATCCCCCATATTAACTCTGATATTTACCTGGAAATGCAGAAATTATACATTGTACCAATTTATTTAACTTGTTTTCATAGTTTTTTTTTTTTATAAACACTGATGCATTGTATACATGTTATATAAAATTCAAATAAAGTCATTTAGACCGCTTTGATAGAAAAACCGCTGATCAATGGATCGAAGCAGACACAGGTGTAGAAGTGCGCACACATGATTGTGTGTGGATGTGGATTTGACCTCGTAACTCCCATCTGCAAGACCTAGACACTGTTCCTCTGAGCTGCCTCCCTCCAGACCTCGGTAATTGGTAATATTATTGGGTGTCCTGACACAGCACGCATCGCACAGAAAACCAGATCGACCCAGACTGACATTATTGAGCTTCATGCAAATGTCATTGTGCTGAGCGTGTGAGAGTGTGACAGTTGAGCTGGGAGATGGCTGCAATATATATTCATCTGTCTGTGTCCAGGGGCTTTTGCGATGGCTACAGCAGTGGAGGGTCCCCTCAGTGTCATTAATCTTTCCATACCCCTTTCACAGGTCTAAATATACTGCTGTCTGTGTGGCAGGTAATTATTTCAGCCCCCCAAAAAAACATTTCAGAGTGGCCCTCCCAAGGGCTCGGGGGGAAATTAACTTCAGCTCGGATGACCTAGATATGGGAAGTGCTCACTATTTTGAGTCTCCCATGTCATTTACGCTCTTTAGTGGAATGGATTCTTTGTACGCAGTCCCTTGCAGGTATTATGTTATGATGAAGATTTGTAAAGAGATACTGTTATGACCAGAGGGATTTTAACTCTTTCAACACTGCTGAGCTGCATACAGGTTGAGGAAATGAATGTAACCACTCTTGGTTGAAGTGTATAAAGTTCTGGTCATTGATGGCCTCTGCTGGTCAGATTATTTGCAAGCCTTCCAGGTGATTTTCTTAGTAACCTGCTCACAGACGTTGACAATACAGAACTAACCCTCTTAGTATCACTCCTGTTAATGTCACTCCGGCCGGAATACAGTGCGAGTCAAGAGGTATGAAGACACAGTTTAATAAAACAAGGCAGAAAACGAAACAGACATGTTGGAGACTAACACGCCATTAGAGAGCTTTTTTTTTTTTAAAGAAAAATGTGTTCTTTCTTTATCTAAGGTATTGACTTCAGTGCAGTAAGTTGCTTGAAACACCCTCAGAACTCAATAATCACTTATGGTGGAAAACTAAGGAGACTTTTTTAAAAAAAAAATTTTGCCACGTTACTCAACACAAGCTTCTGAGCTTTGAAAATCCAAATTCTAGACAGACCCGTTAATCCTGTAACACTGGCACAGAGCATGATTACAGAATGTCTCTACAGAAATCTTCCAGATGGCCTCTTTTAAAGTCACTAAGCTGTCAAACAAAAAAAGAAGTGATCAGAGTTTGTATCTCTGTGTTGGGGGGGGGGGGCGTTCACACGTTCTGGTGCCTCGATCAGATCCTTTCTCTTATATTGCGCTCGAGAAATCAACAGCCGCGCTCTCTGCCAGACATGTGCTCCTCCATTCTCTTTCCAGCCACGTTCGCCTCCGGTGTTAGTCAGCGAATTAATAAGTACAGAAATGCAAACCTTTTTTTCTTATTACTTTTCATCGATCTGATTGCAGTGTCATTAATTGAAGGGCTGGGGTGGTTTGGTTCGATAGGGTTGGGGGGGGGGGGGGGGGGGGGGGGGGGGGGGGGGGGGGGGGGGGGATGGCTCCGCACAGGACTTCAGATCTGCGTGGCACAGACAGCAGGAGGACACTGCTTCGACCTGTTTTGCAGCCCTTTTTCAACGGTGACATGAATTATTCTTTTTTTTGTCAAACCTCATAATCTTTCACAGGCTACTTCTCTGGGTGAATTAAACAGGGTTTCAACTCCACACAGACAGGGACGAGAGGGTTAACGGACATGCATGGTTGCTTTACCATTGCTAAGAAATATGTTATGACTTTGAAGAGCCATTCTTTAATATATAAAGAATGGTCAGCACCTTTTTTATAGAAAGCTTTGATGTGCACGAATATATATATATATATATATATATATATATATATATATATATATATATATATATATAATATTGTACTGCTATGATATTTGTGTTTATTCTAGTTTTAGAGTCTTGTGACCCTGTTTTGAAAGGCACATTTTGAGCCCAAAGTTACAATTATAAACACTGCAGTTGCTTCATCCTGCAACATTTTTTTTCAGTTCTTCTTTTCCTCTTAAACGTTTGACCCTTTTCTTCATGTCTTATCAATGAATAGTATCTTCCAGAAGCAGTTTGTTTAACGTGTATTGAGAATGTCCCTAGTTTTAGAATCTCCCTTTCATTCTTCCCTTTGTTACATCATCTCCATTGTTCAGCCTGTGTACAGCTAGTAATATGACTTGTGACTTGGCCGAATGTTTTTTGGGGCACATCAGCAGGTGAATTTTCCCATTCTACCAGGAATGTTTGATTTCACAGTCCAGGAATGCATCTTTTTGCCCTTGTCATGACTATTCAGTGCTGTCATGTAACCAGGTAACCAGGAACTGCTAGAATGTGGCGGAGAAAATAGATACATTTATTTATCTTGTGAGATATTGTCCCTTCCTTCATACAAAAGCATGAGATTTTGAAATATAACAGGCAATAATGGCAGATTTATTCTGTAATGATATTAGGGGAAGTTGGTTCTCATGATTAAAATATATATATTATTTGCAGCTTTATAAAATAAATATTAAATGTAGCCCTCAAATGCAGTATACGTTTCAATCAAATCACATCTCTGCAGTCGTGGCTTCTCACTTTCAAATGAGTTCAAAATTAAATCTTTACTTTGAATCTCCTACAGAAAGATAGAGCAGCGGAGCCCTGAACCCCAGCTTGCTGTCAGTTTGATTCAGAAAAGGACACGTTCAAACATCTGTCTGCAGTGTAATCTTTGTGAGGCCAGGCTCAGCATTAACAGTAAGTAGAGAGAGTGATGTCTTTAGCTGCTATTCCGTGATCCTGCCTGAAATGCTTTCAGGAACAATAAGGGCTTGTACATGTTTGCTGCTTGAAAACAGAGTAGAAGATTCTGCATTCTGTAATGGCTAGTTCTCCTAACCCTACCTAAGGCTTTTGGTTATGGTCTGCATTGAGAGAAACAGGATAACTATCCACCTTTCAAACTGAAAATTCAACTAAAAAATAGTAATG
This sequence comes from Polyodon spathula, assembly GCF_017654505.1. NCBI lineage: Eukaryota > Metazoa > Chordata > Actinopteri > Acipenseriformes > Polyodontidae > Polyodon > Polyodon spathula. The sequence continues at coordinate 3,535,790 of NC_054569.1, read as the reverse complement.
AAACGCGAAATCCATCTGCGTAAACTTATATATAAAAACTACATTTTAATGGTAAACACATTCAATTAAATACAACGTTTATATATCTCTGTAAGTTTGACTTTTCATTCTCTCATTCTGAAGCTTTTTAAAAAAAAATTAAGAATTCTCTCCTGTAATACTGGGACAAATATTTTAATATTTGAACAAACTGGTTGAAATGTATTGGCAAACGTGACAGGAAACCCATTTGTTAATATAACTTGATTTATACTTTTTATATAATATTTTCTGTTGTATTAATACTAGGACATGACAGAATTTGAAGTGTCTGCATTGCGTGCAACACAATGACATCTGAATTAAATCACACACATGCCATTGTACAGAAGAGCGTCACTGGCCTTTCATTAATAGCTCATTTGATGGGGCATCATATTTTAGTGTCATATGGTAGAAAGTATACTAATTCAAATTGAAAGAATATTCCTTTCAATCTGGAACGAATGTTTGATCTTGCAAAGCCCAGGCAAGCTCCAGCACTGTCCTATCATAATGAGTATTATTATTCTTGAATCATGATGTTAGTCTTAGTTTAATCCTCAAACAGTCAGAAACCCGCTGACTGCTTTAGAGCACTGTCTGGTCTATCAAGTACCATACGGCATAGAAATGCATATTCACATGCAGTGCTTTGTGCTGGAAAACACATGGATTGAAAATAGAACTCTACACAATGCAGTATCTTCTTCAAGACATCAGATTTGAAATGCTGTCGTTTTAATATCGGGAAACACACTGGGTGGTTTATTGCATTTTACAGAATAACACGCACATGAAAAATAAATAAATCAGAAAGTGCGTGTGGTAGAATTTATGATAGTTAGAATATATTATTTTTTTCTTCTCCTGTCTGAAAAAACATATGAATTCCATTCTGGAATGCATTCATCAAAGTCATTTTTACATGTGGCACAGTCTATGCATAACTATATTTATTCCTTATACACATCGAACTGAACACAAACTAATTTTGAATGCATTTCAGATTTTTCATACATACATTATACTACATCTTATATATTTTTTTTTTAAATCACACAGGAGCCAGACAGTGGTGGCATTTTGTAACTTTTGTCCATGCAGCACAGATTTTTAGAGAATTGACTTAACAAGCCTTGTCATTACAATACATAGATAAATACATGTGGTAGGGGATACAGCACAGATTCATCTCCAGAAATGCACAATTGCTTTGGCTTGACCTGTTTCTTTGTATCTATACTTTAGTTTAGTTGTATCTATACTTTGCTGAGATCTTTGGAAATAGAGAGCGGGTTTAATGTGTAAATCTACAGGGCTGTGTCACGCTCAATGCGGCGCTCACAAATGAAGCTCCCATCTAAATGTGGGGGCTGTGCAGAGTATGAGAAGCACTTATTGTATTGCTTTAATTTGGGTTACCATTATGATCTAAAGGATATTTGACATATTGTATTAACCACGCTGTGTCGCATATAGATCTTCTGGGTTTTTATATGCAATCATTCCATTAGGTCTGTCAATGCAGATGTTCTTTAAATGATGCAATATTTTAGAACAGAAATCCAGTTTATAGCCTTTTAAAAGCATCATTCATTTAGTCAAAACTGGTGGATTTTAAGGTTCTCAAAAATATGTTTTTATTTGTGTAAAACTGTGACCAAAACTGTGTGTGTGTTTTTTTTTATAGATGTTTTTGTCAGTTGTTTTACACAGATTTGTATTATTATTATTATTATTATTATTATTATTATTATTATTATTATTATATTATTAATAATAATAATAATAATAATAATAATAATAATAATAATAATAATAATAATAAAGTCCTCACATACAGTGCAATAAAATGAAAATGTATTGATAGAGTATTAAAGAAAAACATTCACTTATAGTTAAATCAATGGATCGTTTAAAAACATACATATTTAATGGTTTAAAATGACAAAGAACTTGAACCTAAGATGTCCATTCCTGTGTGGAATAATATCATCTTTAACATAGTTGTGTAATAATTCATTTGGATAGCATTTAAGTAAAAGCATTTTTGTGTGGAGGCATTTGAACTTGACCCTAAAATTCTTCCAGAATCTGCAGTGATTTTTGTTACAAGTTTCTTTTATTCTGTTCTTTGCATTCAAAGTTCCGTGTCTCCCATAGCTGCAGAACTCAAAGTTTAATACTAAGAGAGGACGCACATGTCTGAAAGTAAAATTCCAACAGGCCACTGAAGCTAACAGACAGAAAAGAGGATCCGAATAAAGACTCTGCGTTTACATGCGGCAGGACTGACACTAAAAGAAAGGTGTGCTTTTAAAAGCTTTGAAAACTCCTCCTTTCGGATAACTTTTGCATCAAAATCCCTGATTTTGCGTGTGTGTGTGTGTGTGTGTGTGTGTGTGTGTGTGTGTGTGTGTGTGTGTGTGTGTGTGTGTGTGTGTGTGTGTGTGTGTGTGTGTGTGTGTGTGTGTGTCAGTGTGTGTGTGTGTGTGTGTGTGTGTGTGTGTGTGTGTGTGTGTGTGTGTGTGTGTGTGTGTGTGTGTGTGTGTGTGTGTGTGTGTGTGTGTGTGTGTGTGTGTGTGTGTGTGTGTGTGTGTGTGTGTGTGTGTGTGTGTGTGTGTGTGTGTGTGTGTGTCAGTGTGTGTGTGTGTGTGTGCGTGTGTGTGTGTGTGTGTCAGTGTGTGTGTGTGTGTGTGTGTGTGTGTGTGTGTGTGTGTGTGTGTGTGTGTGTGTGTGTGTGTGTGTGTGTGTGTGTGTGTGTGTGTGTGTGTGTGTGTGTGTGTGTGTGTGTGTGTGTGTGTGTGTGTGTGTGTGTGTGTGTGTGTGTGTGTGTGTGTGTGTGTGTGTGTGTGTGTGTGTGTGTGTGTGTGTGTGTGTGTGTGTGTGTGTGTGTGTGTGTGTGTCAGTGTGTGTGTGTGTGTTCCAGCAGGACCAGCCCCTTTCTGCTGCTGTAATCAGGTTAATGACGAGAAGTTAGAATTAACCCAAGTCCACTCGGCTGAAGTGAGGCAGTAATTGGTCGCAGCTCGGTTACGTGACCCATGTGCTGTATTGCTATTATTATTTGGACGGGCCCCCCACCTTTGTTCCTCAGATGCATGGGGGTCTGATTGCTAGTTGTGGTAACTGCTGTAGGCTCAGAAGATTAGTAATGCATGCAGACAGGAGGCTTGGTTCAAACATTTAGGGACACACACTGAACTCTCTTACTTACTTGCTCAGATGGGGGGGGATCCTAATAGAAAGACCAGGAGGAAGAAGAGAGGGAAAAGAATGCTGCATTCGTTTCTGAAAGATTAAAAAAAAAAATCCGAAGACCTGACCAGCGTATTCTTCCACCTTTTCTTTTTGTGATTTCTGCTCTGCGGGGCGTCTTCAGTCCTGCGGGAAAAAAAATAAATTAAAAAACGACAAAAGGTGAGAGCCCGGCAATCTTACCACTGTGTTCATGTGCGGATTCCTCTCCTGCTTCTTCGTCTTCATCTTCTTCTTCTTCTGGGGCTGTTTCTATCACGCCTGCCTTTGTGTTCGCGATGGCAGCCCCTTCAGCTTTTGAATGAAAGTGTCAGAGAGGGGAGCTCAGGGTTCAGGACTGCATTGTCAAAGCCACGGCTGCCTTTTGTCTCCCAGTCCTCTCGCTAGCCTTCCTCCGAACGACTTTTTTTTAAATTTATTTATTTTTTAACCCCAGTCAGGGGGCGTCCAAACTGGAGAAGGGAGCAATCGGGGGGGGGGGGGGGGGGGGGGCAGCGGAATTTTGTAATCTCTTTATCCCGCCTTGTTAGGATGAATACCTCTGCATCGCGTTTTGGAATTCCAAAGAACACCCCCTTCTATTCCTTTCCCGTCCGGCTAAAAAGCTTTTCTCTTTTTTAGGTCAGTTGCACTGTGCTGTTAATATCTGCTTTCTTTAAGGGGCTCGCTGCTGTCGAGTTGCTTTCTTAATAATGAGAAAGTTGTTCCATGTCATGTGTCAGTGTCAGTGAGAAGGAGAGGTATTTTGGTTTTGTGAGGTTAAAGGTTGCTTCTTTGGATCCTGGATGTTTTTGTCAAGTTTAGGGCTGTCGTTTTTTATTTTGAATCCTGGTTCATTTTAGCTCTAGATGTTGCTGTTTATTGACGATATAAACCCTTGAAAAAAATGGCAAGATCTGTGCGGGAGCCTTTTTATTACAGGAATGATTTTCTAGCAATAGTCTGAGGCCTAATTCTGTCTAGAAATGCATGTGTGTGTGATCTCATAACCGGCAGTGCTGTTTAAAAACACTTTTCCTTCAAAGTTTTGCTACTCTGGTATCATTTTGCTTCTGTCTTTTGTAGGACAGATTCTACAACGGCACACTGCTGCCCTTGATCTGAAAGATATTTGAAATGTTTTGAGATGTTCGGTTTAAGATGGCTGCAAACTGTGAAGTTTTGCCAATAAAACGTGTAATAGAACGGCAACGGGATGTCTCTATCGCATGGTCATTTTGCTGTAGTCTGTCCTCTTGTCACGGTTCACCATGCTTTAGGTACTATACCGTACATCTTGGAGATTAACCTTCATTCCTGTCCTCTCCATCCCTGTTTTTACTACATACGGCAATGTTTTTAATCTGGCACACAGCCGTCAGCTTTGTATGGGATGTGCAAAAAGTACAGTTTGTGGCTTCAGATGGCTTTTGTTTACCATTCCATTATCTTTTTTTTTAATCATGTTTGCAATCATTCTTATTACAGTTACTGAAGGAGTTTCTTTTTATTAATTTTTTTTTGTAATAAGTCTGTGATGCTCTGACTGTGAGTTCAGGAGCTGCTTTTCAGGTTTAGTTTCCTGCCATATGTAACGCAGGCTAGATCAGCCAGAGCACCTTCCTCGAATTAAGTGTCAGCTCCATATAGCGAACAGCTGCTGTGGATTAAGTGCTTGTCTGTCTTGCTGGCAATACCCTGCTGTGCTCTAGATGGCGCTTTGTAGTTTAAAGATATGGCTGGTCTAGCCTGTGGTCTGTGTTAGGCTGCTTGAACTGAAGCGCAGCTTCTGAACTACTAATCAAAGACCTTACACAACACCAAATAAAACATCAAAGAATAATACAACTTCGTTTGCTAAAGTTGGGTGGATGAGAAAGAAAAGTTTGGCAGTGTTTTATTTTATATGTGCTTAATAAATAAGTATTTACCAAGTTGCTTGTATTTTATTTTGCATACTGGAGGTGGAAAGGTGAATTTAAAAATGTTAAAACTAACTATTATTTTTTTAATACCGGCTTTAATTTTGGTAATATTGTTAGAAACGTTATACTCTTTAAATGCACCAAAGCTGACCCTCTGATTTAATCACAAGATGGATTTGTGTGTGTTATTTTACATCTCATTTAATCATAAGATGGATTTGTGTGTGTTATTTTACATCTCATTTAATCATAAGATGGATTTGTGAGTGTGTGTTATTTCACATTGTGTGTAGGTTTAATCATAAAGGTGTATTATCCCGAATTAAAGGGGTAGCATTTTAAACTACATTACCCAGCATGCCCCCCTGTATAGGGCATGCTCATTTATATCCTTCTCAGCCACTGCTCTCAGTTCAAAGGCTGTGTTGTGTGCTGTTGTCTCAGAGAAAGGTTTTGATGAATTTATAAACACACCCAAATGTAAAGCCTCTGTTACACACAGTCATAAAGTAGACTCTGTTATGACTTCAGGTACATATTTAATCTCAGTTTAGTCATTAACGGTTAGCAAGGGTAGGTGAGGACAACCAGGGCTAGTTTAATTTAAAAGTGAATGAGGCAGGTGTGATAATTGGAAGTAGAAAAGCAGTTTAAAGATACAGTACAATCACGTTAAATTTTACTCAACCGCATAATTCCTGGGTGAACGTTTATTACATTCTTCAATAGTTTAGCCTTGTGTGAGCGCATCAGAAATCAGGCCTTGTTAGCTTACCAGTTTGTTTGCATTGTCTGTTCCAGATAGAAAGTTTACCTGCAGTAATGAAACACTCGGATGCATAAGTAGCATAATAAAGCATGCACTCCAGTGTGTATGCTTACAGTTAAAAAAATAATAATACAATGCTGTGTACATGTACAGTATTGTAAGAAGTTTTAATAACACAAAATACTTGCTAGAAATATGCCTGTGAAGTGCTGATGTGTTTTTGCAGTAATAACTATACAGCGTAATGTTATTCATTTAATATGCAGCATTTATTCACTGTCTATTCCATAGACACGTTAGTAGGCAGGTCTTACTGTGTGGACGTTCATATTGTTTTCATTTATTTGAAACTCTTTTGCAGTGATTCTTGTTATTAGTTCTCTGCGTGGTACCAGCGTTCCAAATACGGTAAAGTTTCAATGTCAAAATGTGTTTCATTATTTAGGAAATTAAACAGAACACCCCTACGTGGCAGTTTGTATTTATATTAAGCCAGCTTGCTGTCGTTCTGTCTGCCCCTTTGAAGTGCTGTTACAGTGGTTAGACGGTATTGTAAAAATATGCAGCGGTATTAGGAAGCCGAGAGGTACCGAGAGACGCTCTTTGAACCCATCCGGTGTCGTGTGTACCGTTCAGCGCACACAGTGAGGAGCAGCGTGGTTTACTTCTGTAACAATGCCAGACACAGGCTTTAAAATATAAACACTTTAAATGATCTTTTGAGACATCTGGTTCCTGCGTGTTTGAAAAAGCTGCCGTTCAGGGTGGGCCCTGAAGAGAAAGTTAAACACAGGGTCCTCACAAATTACTTTTGAAAAACGCGGACAGTTTCTCAGTCATAAATCTTTTGCAACTTCAGTCCCAGTAAATTCTTCCTAAATGATGGCTTTATAATTCTTGTTTGAACTGAGGTACACAGGTAATATGAAGCAGCCCACGGTTATTTGGAGGCGCTGTTTCAAGTCAAGGCTGGATGTGTTCATCCTGAACGGTTGGCGAGCGCTGTTGGTTAAGCTCATAATTAAGACTGAAGCATTGCTGAACTTGTTAACCGTATCCTGGAACAGAATTCTGGAATACATGCACAGTGTGATTCCCAGAAGCAGGGGCTGCTCTTCACTTCTCATGTCCTGCCCTAGATACATTTAACAGAGACCAGATCACTATATCTGCTGCTTTGGACCAAGATTCCTTTTGTCTTGTAACACAAAAATAATAGCAATTACAATGGCATACTAAAAGAGAATGCAGTTAGGGATTTATATCATTAGCGTTTCCTTTATATGTAACACATTAGATTACAGGGGAAGGAACAGCCATGTAATTACGTTGTAATAACGATGTAACAACACAGGGTTCCTGTCTTGACACTGTTACTACATGTTATTCCATTGTAATTGCCTTTTTAACATCATGTTGTTGCCTGACAGTGTTGCATGGGAACATGGGGACAGTCCATTCATGTGTGTTTCACACTGTTTCCACCAGTACATTACCAGGAAGTAAGTGCATGCAGTTTGAGTAGTTACACAGTTATTACCATGGTATTGCATGATTCTTTATGCCTCGTACCCATATCCTGTTTTGTGTACTTCAGCAAAAACGTATGTTTTACACTTCTGCTATTGAAAAGCAGAATTTCTGTAGTTTGACCACTTGGGGGTGCGCAGCTGTTTTTTCTGCTATGGGTTTGGTATAGAGCTGTATCATTTACTTTACTTTTAGCGTATAGTCATGTAATATGAAGGTATTCTATTCTAGAGTTTTGAAAGCCCACCTGTTTTATATATTCATTATTTTCCTTTCTAGAAGGAGTGGGCGTGACCAAGCAGAGGTTCTGCACAATAGAGCTTGCTGATTGGCTGATGTTCCTGGAGATTTCCCCCTCCCAGGAGCTTGTGAATGAAAATGTGGTTGGCGGAATGCTGTTGGAAAACCATCCTGCAGATAGCTCTGTGTATAGAGGATTGACTTATCCTACATGATCTACTGATTGCAGATGGGACGTGTAAGCAATGATACTGAACAGGTAAGAAATTAAGAACGAATGACATTTACAGGCTCTAAACTTTAAGCTTTGCATTTACATATAGGGAGGAAAATCAGATCATCCCTTTCAAGTGCATTGGGAAAAAAAGCAAGGAAATCCGCATGTTGACATTCCACGTGTGATTTATTTAGCAGGGAGTTCTGGCTGTAGTTCCTTAACAGAGACCTGCACACATCGATATACCTGTACTATCTGGAAAGAAAATAGAACTGCAGGCAGCCCTTGTGTGTAAATAAAGAAAATAAACCCTTTTGTCTGATCTGATGATAATAAGTTGGGATACGAGAGGTCCAAGGTGTATCAAAACTCACGTAGGGTTCAGGTTTGATCAGAGTGGACAGCAGCTGTCAGTCGCAGTAAAAATGAACGGAAAACTTTTAGACGGGTCCTGCGATACAAACATAGAAATCCGAACACAGACCTCCTCAGTCCCTGTAATCTAAAATAGATCTGTTATACGTCAAGGCAGTTCACAGCGGTGCTAGGAACGTGTGATTAAATGCACGCTTGTGTGGTTGATTTATAATGGAAACCCCAGCATCCATTTCACTATATTCAAAGGCTCGAGTGAATATTCATGGGTAGTGATTACTCGTATTGTGCTCTTCCCATAAAGGGCTCTTGAGGCAGCTCTGTGCTGCTCTGCATCTTTAAACAGCTGTTTCTCCCGCTGGGGATAACCTCCTTATCTTGCAGCTCTTTCACTCTCAGGGAAAAAAAGGGATTCATGTGATACAGCCAACAGTGACACAATGCATCCAAAATAAAATAGAGATAGAACAATGGTGCAAGACCTGCGAAAACTGCCTTAGAGGAATGTAAACAAACCGGGGTGGCAAATGGGCTACCAGGAGTAGAGGGTAGAGAATTCAGAACTGAAACGTCTCTTAATTCATTTAGCAAGCAAAGACATATTATCGTCCAGTGAAACCCAGTACTGTAGGACACAAGCACTGTGTGTAACCAGCACTCCCAGTGGTCCTTTACAAACATATATACTGGAATATTGGAAAGCAGTGAATAGTCATAAGGAATGAACGCGATATTAAAGAGGTGTGAAACTAAACATTATGCAAACGTGCATTACAGAAAGTCCCTTTAAATCCCTTTAAGAAGCACATGGTAACCACTCTGTAAGGCAGGGAAAGAATATTATTTTGCCATGAACATGCGAGTGTGTGCGACCCGTGTCTGACGATTCTGTTCCTGCTGTATTAGAAAGGCTCAGGCAGACAGGGGCCTGCGCTGCCCTCTGCTGGGAATTTCAGCACATTGCACACTATGGTTTTACCAGTCTCTTACCTGTTGTTATTATTATTAGGATTATTAAGGCTAGTCAGTTTCATTTATAAAAGTATTCTGTCCATGATCGATATATATATATTCCTGCATGGAATTAGTGTTGGAAAAGTAATTAACTGTGTGATTATGTTGCGAGATGGAAGAAGCTGATCCCAGTCAATGCAATCTAATACCTTTGATTGGGGTCTTTTGTGTTCTATATTATGAGACCGGCCTGCACAAGCCTGCTAGGTATCTACCACACATACTGTTCTTACAAAGCATGGGCATGCGAGAGCCACACAAACATAGAGGCAGACTGTCATAGACATATTTCTAAGTGCAGACTGGCAGGCTGGCTCTGGGAGATATAGAGCCCGCGCTGGGCACAGTGTTTAATGTTAAATAGGCTTCCTTGCCTCAGTGTAATGTCTTATGTGCACGGGAAAACAGTGCACTTTTAAAACAAATATTTAATCCCTGCTTGAAACAGAAACCTTAATATTGGCGGTCCAGGGTTGAAAAGCACTGGTCTAATTCCTGTTAAAATAAATAAACTAATACAAACAAATACATGCCTTGGAAGCAATAGTAGACCCTGATACGTGATCCATCCACCTGAAGTGTATTTGTATGAGAGCGTGGTAGCCTCTAACACAAAGGGCTCACGACACTACATATCTATATCAATATCTGTACTGGTCTGTTTACTTGTCTGTATGTGTGTGTGTGAGAGACAGACACAGAGGAGAGAGAGAGATGTTGAAATATATTGCAGTGCAGGCACAGCATACTATATAGAAACACAGTGCAGGGAAGCAGAAAGGGACCTCGTTCACTTGATGAGCAGGAGCAGAGGATGTCTGGTGTCATGGCAACCAGCAGGGATTACTCCACCCTGACTTCATTCCTTCCAGTCGCTTTTATCAGCTTGATTAAAGCTGCTATAGAACCAGATCAGAGAGCCTTTTAAAGACCAGGCTAGGTGTGTGGGGGGGAATGGGGGGGGGGCACATCAGAACAGCAAGAGGCTGGAAAAGCGTCTGATAGCATTCTCTAAATATTACACAGTGATATTCAGTGCGGATCGGACATGTTGTTGAGAAGCTGGAAGGCACAGTATACCTGTTATATACACTTACACTGTATAGAGCAGGTGACGCTAGTCTCAACTGACTGAAAGGAATGATAGCCGATGACGATAATCTCCTTTGCTTCGTTTGTTAACATATTTTATTGTGTTCAGAACTTGTGATTCTTCCTGACCGTTAATTCAGGATGTGCAACTAATTCAAACACAAATGTGAACTGATGCCTGCTGACACCTGTGCTGTAGGTCTCTCTGATTACAGCTTGACCATTGGCGTGAGTTTGGGTTACAAAACACGATGGCTATAGATACTAGGAAGCAGCCACAGATGTTTTTAACATTGGGAATCGATTCATTATGCATACAGGTGTTCCCGTATTTTTATATATGTTTTAGACACAGAGAAAATCCTGGCAAGCTTTATCTATACATTTTATAAATGACTCTTTTTTTCCCAGCTTATCTGCAGCTCCCAGTCCTTCAGCATCTCTTTTCCTGTGCTTTCCCCCGTGGAGCGAAAGTAACGATGAAGAAAGTTCCTCCAGGACACGCCTGCTCAGTGTGCGGGCAGATTGCCAGCACAGCCGCAGCAGGGGCAGCATTCGAAGGGTTAATGGAAAGGGAGCAGACACGAGCTGTCCTCTCGTGAGCGCCCCCTCTCTTCTGAACTAGCCTGGGATGCCTGTGCTTTTGCTGTCAGATAAGCTGCCTCTTTCATGCTTAGTCAGTATACAGGTGCTGCCTGACACCAGTCAACCAGCTGTTTTAGAAACTCAGAAAGCTCAAGTAAAGACGTCCTTGCACTAGACCAGGCAGCTGTTTTGTGTTTTGATAGTGGCTATACTGAAACAGTAAGAAGATGCATTTAGCCATTTCCATTTTCAAGTGTAGTAAGCCCATGGGTGACAGTTATGGATGGTATGGTCGGTAAAGCCTGTTTCTACTCGTGTGTTCTTTGTTTGCAGCTATTTTTCTGTAGCCCTGTGCTTGAGGTGACCCTGCTTTAATATTAGTTATATGGGAGAAATGCCAATGTGTTGAATGGTTCACCATGGACAGACTGTCCTGTTCTCAGGCTGTTTGATTTGGAGGACCGCTTTTAAGCGGTTTTTTTGGAGGACTCTAGTTGACAACTGGGGATAAATCACAAACAAGAAGTTGTGTTGCAGTGAAGGTAGATATGTAATGTTTGTCTGTATCACCCGTCTTCTCACCTCAGCAGTGATTGGTTTTTCTGTACATTAAATCTATATGTTGTTTTATGGTTGGTTCATGAATTCTTCTGTGCTTCGGCAAAAAAGGCAGTTTTACTGATGATGCGACTGCAGGCACTTCCGTGGAAATGCTGAGTCATTAAAAAAAAAAAAAAAAATCAATTAAATCAAATAAAAAAAAATAAAAAAATTCTGGGGCCAGAGAAGTTTCAAACTGAGAAAGGACACACATGCACTTTTGTCTGTGTAAGGGGAACTTTTTGGAGCGGGTGGGAAGAGGACCAAATCAGCTTGGTTTGTCTAGTGGTCACAGATGTCTCTGGGCTGTGTCTGAATGCAAGGCTTGTGTGTTTGAATCCTGATCATGACAATGAAGACTGTTGTACTGCTGCTATCACCACATCTTCACCATGATGCCTGGAGGGGCTGAGATCCTGCAAGATCCCTTGTTCAGAAACTCCCCGAATAACTGCAATCTAAAAAACGAAAACGAAAAACTAAAAAATCAGAGAATGATACAGTGTTAGATATAGATCTACTTGAGATTGATCGTGTTCTGGAGGAAAGGCAACCTGGAGGGATTCGCTTTGTAAAGCATTTTCTTTAATTCAGCAGTGCGATCTCATTTTTATCTTGGGAACAGCATTATCTTTCCCAGATGTTCTTCTAAAATGTTCTTCTCTTCCTTTGCCAAGCTGTCTTCTGTTTTCAGAGCCCCTGACAGCGTAGGGTTGACTATGATGGAAAGGTTTGGTGCGCTGCGCTACCGTTATCTTCTTCAGGGTCAATAACCCTCTTTTCTCTCATTGTTATTGGCCATTATAGGACCGTTGTCATATTCAGGGGTCCTGAGTGAATATTTTTCATATTGGGATCGTACATTCATTCAAATCCAATGACAGAGTGATCGGGGAGAATCACACAGTTATTTTGATAGCGATGTAAGAACAGTGCAGCTTATTAGTCCAACATGATGGTTTGTAAAGTGACAGAGTGGATGTGATGTGAGATCAGTCAAGTAGTGTGCTTCTTCCATGGAGAACTGTAGACAGAACGTGTTACACAGCAAGCGCTGAGAGGTCTGGTGTGAGTCACTTTTTCATATTCAATGCCGCTGAGTAATAGTTCTTTATTGCCGGCTCTCATTTCAGAATTTTTTTTCAGATTCAGTGAGAGAGTGAGTGAATCGAACCGTGCCAAACTGCAATGCGTTCCTAAGCTGATACAGAGCTGTCAGCTATTAAATAACACCCTGTCTTTCCAAACACTTTACTTACATATACACAGAATAGTCCATGCATGTTCATGAAGTCCCTCGGTTATTTCACCCACAAGAAGAGCTGTAAACAGCCCTCTTGCCCTTTCGGGGGCTCAGCCGGGTTATTCTGCTATCCTCATTCGTGGGACAGTTACAGTACAGTATGGATGGCCATGCTGTATCCTGTATAGCTTTTAATGCAGCACATGGTTTTCACAGCTATGTATAGTGGGTGAGGAAGGTGTTCTGCACTACAGCACAGTGTGACTTTTCAGCTTCCAAGCTCCTTCAGAACGTACTCACCTGACTACAATAGAGGCTCTGGGGGACTCTTAAGAGTTGTCAAGTGGCTGTACTTTACTGCCTCAATTAAACGTCAAGACAGGATTGTTTTTTTTTTTTGCTGCTGTGTCAATTACAGGCAGACATAGTATTTTAATGGTGCTACCTGTAGTATATCGGTAATTGTCTTTAAGCTTTTGCAGAACCAGTAATTTGCAAGTGAAGTGGCCTCTTTACATGGTTTTGTATTCAAAGGCTTTGCAGTTGTGGTGTGATTTTGTAAAGATATAATTAGAGCTTATTAATCATTTAACATTGCGAGGTCCCCTTGATTTTCTTTCTTTGCGTTTTTGTTAAGAGCCACTTGATTTTCCTTGAAGTGGCTGCAGATTGCTGTACCTGGAGTCTGAGCGAGCAATGAGAGTAAACCAAGACCTTGCAGCTTGTATAGAAGCATGAGGAGCTGAGAATTAATAATCATAATGATAACAATCATAATGCGACTGTAATAACTGTAAATACCTGCATCCAAGGTGAGCCAAACCTCTTTAACACATTCACCTACAACAACAGCAATAATAACAATACTAATAATAATAGTATAGTATTCCCTCTACTACATAATTTGCATAGATGGAACTAATGTTGCTCAATCTACTGTGTGAGTTTTGAAAGGTAAACAGTATATATTCTATACATTACAAGTGAAAGCCAGTGTTTGACTCTTTAATCCTACTTCAGGGATCTACATCTCCATCAGATCCCCTTGATGGAATTGTACAGCATTATACTCTCTCTCTCTCTCTCTCTCTCTCTCTCTCTCTCTCTCTCTCTCTCTCTCTCTCTCTCTCTCTCTCTCTCTCTCTCTCTCTCTCTCTCTCTCTCTCTCTCTCTCTCTCTCTCTCTCTCTCTCTCTCTCTCTCTCTCTCTCTCTCTCTCTCTTGCTCTCTCTTTCTCTCTCTCTCTCTGTCTCTAGGAAGCTATTTTTTGTATTTTTTGTATTTATTTTTTTTACTGGAGGGGTAACTCAGTTCCAGCCACAATTGAGAGTATCTCACCTAATTAACAATAATTCTAATGTAAAGCTAATCATCTTTTCACCCGCCAAACCTTAACAACGGGTGTTACCAAGCTACTGAACCCTGGAGACAAAGCCTGCCCTCGTTCTGTTAGGGTTCGACGCCTGATGCATTAGAACTGTCTTCAGCCTATTTTAAGGTCAGTGCTGCACGAGGTGGGTAACTCTGTGAAAAGGGTTCTCTCATGACTGACCCTGCGCCCTACGTGGCACTGCTTTTACTAGGTGAGCCACCAGGGGGAGCCCTCCTGTGAAACATTTTCTAACAAGCATCACCCTGCTTGTCCCATAGGGGGCGACTGGTGCTCTAAAAGCCTATGGCTCAGATCAACCTAAACCCACAGGCGCCTGTTCTTACCACAAGGCATTTCATTGTCACTAATGCCAGGTATGTGTAGCGAGAACAATGAACTAAAACAAGGGCAAGTCCACCACACAATGTTCAGCAGGCACCCCAGGAGCCAGGCTGGAAGTGGCTGCTGGTGGTTCAGCTATCTGTTTGAATGCCAGGGCCTAATTACGGTTATTTATTGAAAACCCTTTAAAATACCAACGCAATCCAGTTTAATAAGAGTAACTGCTAGCTTATGTGTGCGGCAGTTTGAAAACGCACCCAAAAGCTGAGCAGAAGGCATTTTTTCATTAAAACAATAGGAAAATAATTCAAGCACAAGTCAGAATTCTGCTTTGAAGGAGCAAGCGGCTTTTTAAATTTTTTTAATTTTTTTTTATTTGGGTTATTATTATTTGAAGTTTGGCACTGTTTTCGGAAGGGAGAATTCTAGGAATTTGTAAAGCAGGATTCAAACCCAGGCATGGCTGGTGAATGAGTCTCCAGCCTCCAGTCCACTTACCCCTTCAGAATGTGGCATTTCTGCCCCCCCCCCCCCAGTCTGGCATACTCAGCAGAAGGAACGGATTGCACTTTCCCCTAGCACACCTCAGCGAGCTGCAGCCGCTGAAAGCTTGCTTGCATGTCGCCCTGCAATATAGTCGTGTCACCAGCTGAAGCAGGGATTAGCCAGGGATGCTGCGGTACCTTTAAAGCTCTGAAAAGAGGCAGCCCTGCGTTTCCTCTGTAATCAAGATTTGAATTGCATTTTGTCAGGGCCTGCATTGGCAGGCGATTTCCAGTTGGCTGACAGGACACACGCTTGCAGTAGTTATATATAAATGCATGTAAGGCATGGGAAAAAATGAACATCTTTATTTAATGCTTCTTTTACGACAGCTATGTGTCCTACTGTGGAGTGTGTAATAGGGTCTGGTGATATTAAGAAGGCACTGGAAGGGTCCGTTTGGATTGGTTCAACCACCTATTATTGGCTCTTCTGGGAGTACTCTTTAAAAGCACTGTTCACAATACTGCTCAGAAAATCCAGCTGGGGCTTATCCGAGGATACCCGAGTAAACCCTTCAGGCAGTCGGACAAACGTTTTATCTTACACCTTCCTCAATGCCACAGCACAAGCGTTGAGCTCATTAATCACTTCCTCTGGTTAATAACAGGTTTATATTCGTCTGTCTTTCAGAAGCTGCGAGTGAAGCAACGTTCCCCCTGTTCATGTACTGCACACGTGGTAGGTCTTTATTCTTTTCATGTTCCATTGTGTTGCTGGGTGTGCAGGTGGCTCGAACGATGAAGCCTGGGCCACTTCTCTCTGTGATATTCAGTATTCACACCGTTAATAACCTTATGGATATTCAAAAGTTTTACCCAAAATACCGTAATGAACCACTTACCTTTAAGAGGATTGTGCAACAAATTGAGCAGGTTTCAGAGGCTTTGCCACTTACACCCTATTCAACTCAAAGCAAAGAGCTTCCTCTAACGAAGAGTGATTTATTGCCGTATTTTGAGCACTTTCAAAAATAAACAGTGGATAGTTCAAGTCCTAACTGTAAGCAAAAAGCTTTGAAAGCTTTTAAATGGTTTACAGTCATTAGGAGGCACTTCATCGTGCTGTATCTTTAGAAATGCAAGCTTGCAGGGTTTAGGGCATGTAAATACTATAGCAAATTAGGCGTTGAAAGAATCATGTTGCACAATGTTTTAGCATATAGTCTGAAGCTCTTTTCCCTGTGCGCACATTCAGTGCTAAGGCATTTCTTTTGTTTACTTGCCTAAAGCTCTGTTAATATGTAAATGACATTCATACCACAATAGACGCAAATAAGGTATTGCCAGTGCATCATGAAAGCATGGTAAAGCACGGGTCTTGTTAACCACAGAAAGAGCACGATAAACACATATTATAAACATGGGAAGGGCGTAGTAGACCGTGAGATTACAGTGCACGTCTATCACGGTAAAATTGTATTTTGGGTTATCATGTGAGAGGCCCTTTATGATAGCTGCAAGGCCTACTTTCCATATCTCCAGGGTGTGGCGCAGTTAGCGTTGCGGGAAGGCTGGCCCCAAGTAACCCTCAATTCCATGCATCAACACTCAGCGGAATAACGGATGATCAACCAGCAATTTCCAAGCTTAAAACCGGGACGGTAATTTGATGTTTCCTGCTGAATTCCAGGCCAGACTATAACTAGTTGCCACACTGGCACACCACAGCGCCCACAGCAACTCTACCACTCAAAGAGAAAGCTCATGATGGGACTCTGAGTGTTCTCAGCCTGTCGCTCCACAAATATTCCCATATGGTAAGCCTTAAATAAACGTATTATTGTTTAACATGGGCATCACTACTGGTTTGGGGGTTATTTTTAAGTTCTGTGTTATAAAAAGCTTTTGTGCTGGATTGTCATGTGATGCCTTTCTGTCAGTCTAGCAAGTGATATGGGGAAGATGGGAGCCGTTTCTCATCTTCCCGGACCCTCTGTGAGTTTGACTGACAGAAAGGTAAATCTGTCTAGACAAGGAGATTCTTTTAATGGACCGGCTTGCGTCCCCAGTGTAGCTTAACTGTTTTCGTAGGAGTTGAATAAAATGTGAATTCATCCTCTGTGTTAGTACAAATCGTCCGCTGGACGTTTTTTATTTTATTTATTTTTTTGCATCATTTTTTACAGCCAGGTAGCATTATAAGATTGATAGCATCTGGAAGAGAATACTGCTAAAAAAAACAGTTTTGCCGCTTTGGAAGAAACACATAGTAAACACGTATTTTTATATGTAAACTTTATATAGGGTGCTACACTTGGTTAAAGAAATCTCTGTTTGCAAGCCATGCGTTCACACTATGAGCTAATGTAAGGCGTGTAATTCTGAGACTGATTTCTGGAGTGATGTGTTTTGTTTTGTGACACTTCAGGGTGCAGTAATTTACAGACATGCTTCAGTTGGGCTGAGGTTGTTAACGTTGGAGTTTGCTGGTAATTAACTACAGAGAACAGAAGCTTTTTTTTGTTGTTGGTCTGCCCGTAGGAAGCAGACACGCTTAATCTTGGAAATCCTTTAGTCCTGAAAGCCCTGGTGAAGAATTTGCTGCCTGGCACTTTTTCAAAAGCTATTGATTAAGTGGCACAGACCGTCTCACCTGTCATTAGCTGATGGGGAAACAGCCAATAGAAATGCAGAGGTTGAGAAGTGTACAGACCGTTCGATGCAGGCCCCTAGCCAATGAGCAGACAGCATTGTAATGAAGGGTGGAGTTGAGCAGAGAGAAACGGGACAGTGTTTCTGCAGGCAGGTACCAGATCTTTGTGATACTCTAACCGTACTCATTCCCTAAACTGCAGTTACCTTCATTTATTTCAACTGGGGTGGGGGGAAGAGTAATAAATCCTTTCAACAATAGAACAATAGGGAATGCACAAGGCAAAGAGAGGCAAAGCTTGTTTTCATGCACTGATTCTAATAGAGATACAATTTTATATAGGTTTGGGTGTAGAGCAAAATAATATTTATATTTGTATGAAAATTGAGCACAAATAAATGCATTATAGGCTCAGCAATTGGTAACTGACTTCTGTATCCACACATAAGAGAGCCAGCTAACGAACGTGATTAATTACTGTTTCCACACATCATATTGGCACTGACTGCTTGTTAAAACACAGCATCGAATTTCAGGGACTGTTTAAGTTCTCAGATGGTTCTCAATAAGCATT
Organism: Polyodon spathula; assembly: GCF_017654505.1. Lineage (NCBI taxonomy): Eukaryota > Metazoa > Chordata > Actinopteri > Acipenseriformes > Polyodontidae > Polyodon > Polyodon spathula. The sequence continues at coordinate 3,517,517 of NC_054569.1, read as the reverse complement.
GTTTGATGAGTTTTAAAGACAATAAAACTGCCTTTAACTCCCAGCGAACCTGGTTCCATCGATTTGGTAACCACCGCTGTGGAAGAACACAAGAGCAGCAACTAAAAGGCTTGTTTTTCATCGACCTTCAGCGTCCTTTGTTTCAAAAACAATGCATGCTCGCTGCCCAGACCACACTAGACACTCCCTCTTTTATCTGGTCATTGGGGTGATGATAACAGACACAGATTCGCTGCCTTGTGTGTGTGGCTAGACGTTGGGACGGTAATAGAAACGGCAGAGGGGGTTAGCATTGGTCTTAAAAGCATTGCAATGGGAGTGGGGGGGGGGGGGGGGGTAGCTGTGGAGTCAAGGACTGTTCAGCTGTCATCGCTTGCAGGTTTAAATATAGTCGAGAATCATTGGAATTCCTTTGTGTGTGCTCGAGCAGATTTGTCACCCGCAGAGTAAGATAAGGTTGAACTAACATCCCATTTGCATCCTACAGGCTTTCTGTTTTAACTGTACTTTATACATAGTAGGGCTCTCAAAGAGATTGCAGGTATCCCAACAATTCTCTAAATCTCGTGCTCTTCCATTCGCTACATAGGCCCAGACATGCAGTTTTGAAAGAAGCACATGTGTTTTGAAGCAATATTTTATCGATCACGAGTCTGTCATTTTTTTGCATCACTAAACGGAGGGAGCAGACATTTGGTGAGGTTTTTTTTTTTTTTTTTTTTTTTACTCTGCGGTTTTGTTCCACTTGGTAGCTGTGAAAGCTAAATTCATGGCTGAATGAAAAACAATACAGACAGCGAGCGTGCCGCTTTCTCACCTTCACAAAACAACAGCACACGCCCCTCACTCTTGTGTCTTTTCTCAGCACACCCCCATATCCCATTGAAATAACAGGCGGCAGCAGCTCAGTGAATGCATGCAGTTGTGTGTCAACACCTCGTAGCTCAGACTCCCATCTTCCCGTGTACTTTCTCTCTTTCACTTGAACAAGGCATGTCTTCAGAAAAGCGAATGCTGGTGTGCGCAGTCATGGCTTCAACAAAAAAAAAAAAACACTAGTAACAATAATGGTTGCACAGCGTTGGAGTTTAGCACAGGTTATAGAACACCTAGAGTAAGGCATTCCTTCTCGAGGGGAGCGCTCAAACCTGGAGTCTCACGACATGAGCACTTTGGGATTCAAGCTTACAAACTGTACTCATCCCTGTGATGTAACCTTCCTTCCTGACAGAGGAACAAAACTGTGTTTTTCTCCATCTCAATCTGACTTCTACCTGCTTACATTTAAGAGACACTGCCGAGCCGCAATGCTGAAAGAATCTCTCAAGCCCTTAGTAATTATTAACCAAGTGGGGAAAGTGATGCTGGTAGTTTTACAATAATAGAGGCCAAGTTTACCTCTGCTAAGGAAATACTGCCACGTCTATCCTGACGTCTGTCCACGTCTGCCACGTCTATCAGCACCCTGCGTTTCTCATACTCCTGGCTGCCCAGCTTGTCTTGTCTTCTAAGCTGATCTATCACCTTGACCTTGATGCTGAGACTGGGTAGTGCGAATGTGTGAATCGAAGTCATGCTGGAACAGGAGACTCTTGTCTTCTAGTTTCCTGGCACTGTGCAGCTTCATGAACTCCAAGGCATCGTTCTTCTTCTTCTTCTTCTTCTTCTTCTTCTTCTTCTTCTTCTTCTTCTTCTTCTTCTTCTTCTTCTTCTTCTTCATGAAACCATTCATTGTTTCTCCAAAACACACAGTTCTCAGGGTGTCTTTGGAACTCATTCCTCCCATAGGAGAACAGTCAGACCACCCCTGGTTTCTTTCTCACCACTTCTGAACTCTTACACAGTCGGCAGTGTCGTCAATCCATGGATCTTAATCACAGGAAGAGACGGTCTTGTCCACACAAGCTTTGGCACTGTAATGACAGACTTTCTTTGTTGTAGATTTTATCAAAAGCCTTTTTGTATGTGCCATATGGCAGCTGAAACCGGTGGATCACGAGGTATGGCTGTCAGCGGATGGTAACAGATCAGCCCGGTATTTCAGCTCCCTCAAAGTTGCCGTGGTGTTGATGTTCACTTTGAATTAGTTGCTGCTTGCTCTTGGTGACCTTCAAGACCTCTCAGATCCTGGCCGATCCGTCCCAGTCCCAGCGCTCCATGCACAGACCACACATTGCACTTGAGATATTGGCAAACGTGAGTGTCTTGGCTGGGCTAGGAAGAGAATGACCCTCCTTCTTCAAGTTCACCACAGTTGTGTGCACTTTCTGGCTGGGAGGTTTACCACAAGGACACATGGCCCACCCCATCTGTTACCCGGCCCCAAAGCCACACTTCTGAAAGGCCCAGGTGCAAAAATGTGCAAAACCAGACTCCCAGCTATCGTCAGGCCACCACGACTAGGCTGGTAACTAACCACAGACTGAAGAGGTGCTGCTGCTGTCTGTATAGAATACAAAGACGAGACGTCACGAGATACATTGTACTGAACATATTACAGGGTAATGAGTAGAGAATGGGTGATTTCAAATAGAACAGCGTTGTCACATGTTGGTGTTCATATTCTGTCACACAGAATACCCAGTTGCAGTTGGGTACTTCATTGACCTCATTCTTCCACACTTTTTTTAAGTCGTACAAATTCTTTGCAAAATTATTTTTGCTGTGTTTGATTTAAAAATGCCTAGGCAAGCACAGCTGTCTGCCTATGTACTCACTCAGACACCAGTTACATGACAGTCTTCTGCTGTTAATGCCCACAACTAAAGGCTCAGCTGATCGGTTTCTTTAAATGGGTGTAGCGAGTCCTGCAAGAATAATGTCTAATCTCCTAGTTCAGCTGGTACACCAGTGTGTAACCGTTAACCTGTCCCCCTGCAACACCCATAATAAATGGAGTTAAGAAAGGTGGTATCAGTTAACTGTGATGTTGCACACACATGTAGTTCCTCTTTGGGCCTCAGTCAGGTAACAGACACTCTTTAATTCCCTTTAATAGCCTCACAAACAACAAACCTATCAGGTACAGATATTGTTTCCTTTAGTTTTGCTGGCAATGCACTGCTCTACACACAAGAGAGTGCTGGAACTAATCTAAAGACAGTTTGGCAGATCTAGTCTACATAACATGTGTCTATGGCAGGCAACTGGAGAAGAAGAGCGGCTGAACTCAGTCATAATGAAAAAATACTAATGACTGAAAACATTATGAAAAGGGGAGGGAAAACATCGTAATAATAATTTGAAAAAAAGTATTTGTAAAGCTGCCTGCTCTTGAAGCAAACTCTTCAAAAGCTTCCGTGGGTTTCCGTCAAACCGGTATGACGAGGCGATGTGTCAAGGTCATTGGAGTATGAGAGATGGGCTGAAGCACTCCTGAAGGGGACGCTCGCTGTTGTCTGCGTCACACTGAACTGAGCACAGTGGTTAGGCTTGTCAGTGTTGTTTTTATAAGAAGTGTAAATTAAAAATGTCTGCCTTGTTTACCTCCTCAGGTGTGACCTTCACGGCCCACACATTGAGAAAGGCTTGGGAAGACGTCACACTGGCCAGAGTTTAATGAAGGTAAGCAGAGGCTTGTTTTTTTCTTTCCCTCAGCATCACAAAGTTAGCTTTCAAAATGACAAACTCAGTCAGACCCCTTGCAGCCTCAGTGACGAATTCTACGTTTCTGTGAAATGCAGGATTAACACTTTGCTCTTTCTTCTCCGACACATTTAAAGTGACTGGTGGGGTCTTGGAAGCTTCTGTTTTATCACCTTACAATGAAAGCAGCTTTTGGTTACATTGTCTATTTTTTTCACTGTTCCGTTTATAATATTTGCTATGATTCCCAATGGTTATGGTTGTAATTAATGTATCTCTGTTACAGAACACCCAGAAAGGTTTACAAGAAACTCAGCTTATATTTTTAAACCTATTGCCGACTCTTTTGAAATTTTGACTCACACAGCTTGGATCAACTGGGCGATGCATTTCTCAGCAGGAGAAAAATAAACGACTTCTAAAGACTGCAGTGTTTCCAGATCACGCTCCCACCTGGAACAATGCCGGCTTTCTGATCCCGCAGTACCTCACTCATTTCAGTCACCGCGTCAGCATTGTTGCAGGAGGGAGCATGAACTGGATACACCGAAACCTGACCAATGCTCCCGAGTAAAAGCTAAAAAGAACGTAACATGTTTCTTGTAAACACTGCAGGTGGGTTCTGTCGCAGTTCAAAGTGCTTTTTCCAGTGGCAGATCACTAGATGGCGCTGGATCGTACTTCTATAATGATATTTTGGTTGATCTAGCCTAGGTTACGTACATCTGTGGCAGACAGTTAGACTTGGAGAGCAGCTCCTCAGGGAAAGCATCTTAACAGAAATAAAATTAAAAAAAAAAATAAACAGTATCTGTGTAATTGAAATAAGAGCCGCGAAGCCGAAGTTACTTGCTCCTGTATGTATGAGCCCTTTAGCAATCTGAGATGCTTTCTCTGCACTGTAACTTGGATAACCCTTTTTGGCTGGAGCTCTCTCTGTGTAATCCTTGTTTAAACTCGTGGGGTGCGAGAAGGGGTCTGCATTTTGAAAGCTGAGATTTTTTTGCTTTGACTGATTTTGCTGTCAAAGGGAGAGTGCGGTTTTGGTCAAATAATTGCAATTTATCAAGTAAACGTGTAAGAATCAAACCAAATGCAAATACATGTTTTAACCAGTGTTTATATCTTCTTTGTATGCAAGATCATGTCAGGCAGACTGAAACAGGAATTTGAGAGAGCTTTAAGATTTTAGTTAGATCCATCATAGGGTAATTGCCTCTGCTTTGAATCTGATTGGCTGAGAGGGCCAGTAACATTAGACCCTTGCCTGGAAATGGTATTTAAATAAATATAATAATGATGGTATGTATCATGGTATGATTTTTTATGTTATTGTTATGTTTCCACACATATATTTTCTTAATTTATTTTTTTTTTCACTTTCCGTGGAGTATTTTTTTATAAACTCTTGGACAAAACTGCAAATACTAAAAACCCATCTGGAAGGAATTGGAATATGCTTTATTATATTTTAAACACGGCTCAATTTAGCCTCTCAGGTGGGCTGCAACATATTTAACATTTATATTTTCTTTTCCAAAAACACTGTCTCTTTCCGTCCTTCTTTGACTCGGCTGTCTGGTTTAGGGATCTTCAAATTCCATTTACATTTTTCTCAGTTCTCTTAGCGTTTCATGATTTTTAAACATGTTGCCACCTGTTCTTTTGTCTCTTTCAGTTTACAGTGAGAAAGGAGCAAGCGGTGACTGCAAACACAGAAAATGTACAGTAAATGACTTCTGTATATAATCCGAGTCAGGCTATCACAATTAACAGTGATAGTGCAGTTTCTGTAATTCTGTTTGTATGGTTATACTATGCATTTACCATAGTTTACCTTGGTTTGCCATGTTAGTGGCAGACTCTGTAATATATCTTTCTTTCTTTCTTTCTTTCTTTCTTTCTTTCTTTCTTTCTTTCTTTCTTTCTTTCTTTCTTTCTTTTAGTATAATATGATAATAAAAAGACCGGTTCGTTATATAATTTCCATTTTCACCTGTCTAATATCCTATCCTGTGTGCTCTCGATCCTGAGATTATTTGCCTGGCCAAAATCCCTTTATATCTTTTTTTCAGTAAGTGTTGGTTCAGTTTGAAGCCAGATGAACGCGCTGTCTGTTATAGCGTGTCCTAAGCAGCTCCCTGCGCTTGGCAGGTCAAGCCAAGCAGCCAGCCAGTCAGACAGGCTAGGAAGCATTCCCAGCAGCGACATTTCATAGAGAGCTGTTTCTAAAATGGCAGCTCTATCCAGGCAAGCTCTGGGTGAGGGCTGTGCTGTCGATGCCAGTCCCACAGGACCCCAAGCCTCGCACCCCCTTGTTGCCACGGTTTCCACAGAGAAAGGGGATTTGAGAAGATGCCTGTAACCAGAGTAACTTTTAGAAACAAATGCAGGGTCACTTATTTCAGCAAATTCAATGGCATACCCTGACTGTTATGACCTCGACTTCAACTCACAAAGAGACCGGGAGACAGCCGGCTATCCCACAGGCTGATGTGCTTTCAAAACAAACAAAAAAAAACCCAGAGTCATAACCAAACAGCCCACTGCACCTCAATGGGTCTGATTCAAATGGCGTCACACAATGGCAGAAAACATTGGTCAACAAACCCCCCCTTCTTCTCTCCCATACCCAGCTGCCACAAAGTTTACCGGATGAATGAAGAGATAGCTAATTAAAGTCTTTCTTTCTTTCTTTCTTTCTTTCTTTCTTTCTTTCTTTCTTTCTTTCTTTCTTTCTTTCTTTCTTTCTTTCTTTCTTTCTTTCTTTCTTTTCTTCCCTGAAAGTCAAATCGGTTTGAAACTGACTTAGTATTCATAGCATGTTTTAATAACACTTCTTACAAACTAAACATTACTGCAACTGAAACGTTGAACATTTCGAGTACAGCTGGGTGGCTTGTAGTCGTCAACACTCTTCATCTAAATTGTTAAAACCTGTGAGGTACTTTATTTTTTATATTCTCAGTGGTGTTCAGCAATGGCGTTATGAATCTGTCTTTTTGATGTCCCTTACGTAAATAACGACGAGTGACACATGTACAGGAAAGTGAGGTACAGTAACTTCAGTGTCACTTCTGACACAAGCTGCCTTGTCACCCCCAGGCATAAAATCAATTGCTGTTCATCCCTGTCTGCCTGCCTATTGCAACCCAGAGTTAAGCTGATGTAAGTGTAACAGCATATTGGAAAAATGCTGTCTTCTGTATTTAATGAGGTAAGAGGGGTTCCTAGGGGAAGCAGAGGAATATAGGTCGGTATTTCTGCAGCTTCTAAAACCCAGGGATAACACAGACATCTGTATGAAACTCTGGGGACAGCGTTAAGACAAGGTTAGTGGATTATGGGCATGTCCTGAAAATGCATCCGGGTCGTTTGAGTTGAAAAATCACATATTCGTTTAAAAGCAGGCAGCGTGCTGTTAATCGTGCTCAATGCATCTAGTACACGTGAAAGCCTGATCTCCTAACTCACCGTATATCATGGTTTCAAATGAAAATACAGGCTTGCTATAACATAGGTTTCTTTCCACACCAGGTAAAGGCAGGTTTAGAGAAATGTGATGATGCAGTATTGGAGGTACAGAACCCAGCGCCGCTCCGAGTGATTTCAAACACCATACAAAGGTAAGGGGATGTGGCAGAGCAAAGCTCTGCCCTTTTTAAATTGGCAGGGATGGGGTTAATTTCCTCTACCTGCCTGGGTTTATTATGGTCAGGTGGCTGGGGTTGATTAGTTGATTAGGTTAATTAACGATCAATCAGCGCCCAGCCACCTGACATAAAAGGAGGCCTCTGCTTCTCATTTGGGAGGAGGGAGTTGGGGAAGCAGGTTGGTAGTTTTTGGTTTGTGTGTATTTTTGAGATTTGTGAATCCAGTGAAGGCATTGCCCAGCCTGGAAACCTTTATTTTGTACATTTTGCTTTGTGTCTTTCTTTTTGTGTTTAAATCCCTTTATTTTGCCCTTGTGCACTTTTATTTTGTGTTATTTATAATAAAATTAGTATTTTTTTGAACTGCAGACTGTCTCTGGGCCTCTATCCACTCACCAGTCTGCCACAGGGGAATTGAAAGAAAACAAATACAAGGGTCTTTAAGCAAACTGGACATGAGGATGGGATAAAGTATATCTTTATTACACGCTGAGCTGCTATGAAATGTAGCTGCCTTAATTGCATCTCACAGCATTACACGTTTCCCATGCATCGGTTATTATTGTTTGTTAACCTAATCTGAATCTCGTCTCGTCAAGCAGAGAGCAGCACGAATCGGCTAACTGACTAGCCATTTCATTTTGACTGTACAATTAGTGTTGCTAATCAACCCCAGAAACGCTCTTCTCCCTCGATGTGTTCCCCTAGACCTCGTGCCTGTCATAAATTCTGCAACCCACGTTGAAACAAACATATTGTTAATTGAGAAATAAAATGCGTAAAAGGGAGATGCCGGAAGATGTGTTTTGCATATTTTAGATAACACATTGATAGCTGGCTACACCCTACACACAGTTCTTTAAATGTCACTTCAAATTCTGTCATGTCCTACTATTAAATACAACAGAAAATATATAAAATGTATAAATCATGCTATATTAACAATGGGTTTTCTGTCACGTTTGCCAATACATTTCAACCAGTTTGTTCAAATATTAAAATATTTGTCCCAGTAATAAACTGTCCCCACCCTGTATAGCAGCCACGTAACGTTCACTAAACCTGACGAGTGTATCTGTGTACGGAATGCATTTGGCAAAGTGTGTGAACGCACAGGAAAAGCCATAGATGCAGAAACCTAAAACAGCCGCAGTTGAAACAGAAATCACAGGCTGCTTAGCTTAACACACACTCCGACGAGGCGTGCTGGGGAGCAAGTCTGGAATGAATCGGAACCGAAGGAACTCAGCTGGATTCTTCCAGCTGGGTCCTTAAATCGAAACAGTCAAACCACGGATCAGTTACTTAATTACTTCCTTTAATTATAGAAAGAATCTGAGGTGGCCTTGCTATGAGACGGCTCTTTCCCTTTGCCATGCTTGTGCATGCTGTAAGCTAACACTGTACTGCTGGCTCTTCCAATCTCAGCGCTGTGCAGCTGCCACAGTTTACTGCCGTCGTGGACCAAGTTCACCCGTCAATGCTGTGTTGGGACCCTGATGGTGATAGCTTCTAAGACGATAAGGCTGTGTTCCAGAATTGTGCATAAAGGGTTTGAGGCCAGCACACTCCCCGGATCTCAATGCAATTAAGCATGCTTGGGATGAACCATTTGTCATCACCGTCCTCTGTCTACCTTTTTGTACCGATTGTGCGAAATATTAATGACTGAAGGGATTTGCATCCCGCTAAACACCTGCCTGCACCTTGTAGAGTCGATGCCACTCTGTGTGTGATCTGGGCAAACGGGATAAAGCGGCCAGCCAGTGTCTCCGCTGTGACAGATCTGTTTTCTTCAGGCTGATGAATGCCGTGGTTCCGTGGGGGGAGAGTGCATTCACTAGGCAGGGTTTGAATTGGAAATGTTTCCGTCCGCCAGGAGCTCCACAGAAGCAGCATTTACATTGCAAGGTTACAGTCTTGCTATGCTACTCGGTGAAACGTTGTGTCACAAACAAAATTCACAAAATGATTCAGCCCGGAGGGGAGTGATGGAGCTCACCCTTTTGTCCACAAGAGATATGTAGCTTTGGTTCTGCAGGGGTTATTGAAGAGCCCAGTGTTGACTGGCTGAGATAGGTGGCCAGTTGTCATGCCACTGTTTTCAATTGACTTTGCATTTGAAGTGAATTCTGGGAAATGACTCAGATGCGATTTTTTAAAACAAGCGATGTCAGCTGTGCCAATATTAAGAATAAAGCATGGTAGAAAGTCAATGCGGAATGGGGTTGGCATGTAGCCCACGAAAACTCTGATTGGCTGAAAGCACCTCAGCAGTCTTTGACACGAAAATGATCTCTGGACAAAGGCCGCTAACCAGTCCAGGGTTGTGGTTTGTTTTATCTGGGCTTTGGGAAAAAAAAAAAAAACATAGCTTTAATTTGTACATGAAGAAGCTTTTATTACACCGACTCTATGAAGTTCTAAACAGCAGCCTGAATGTTCTTTAAACAGTTTTTGTAAAAATAGAACTGTGTATTACTGTGTAATTGAGTAGAATCAACGAGTAATCACAGTTGAAATTGGAAATATAACACCAGCTTGGCACGTATGGTCTTTTATAATCATTAAGACGTTCAGAAGAGGATATGCTTTCTACAGTGTAATGGTAACATGAGCATAGTTATCAGTGTTTAGCTTGGATTCATTTTTTTAAACATTGCTAGCAGGGCCGTAGCCAGCCATGAAAAATCACAGAGGCACAGCGGGTCTAAATAGGTTCTCATACACATGCCAAACCCTTTGGACGTTTCAATAAAAGTTCAGTATTAAATATGTCATCAGACTCTTTTAGATGTTTGTCCTTTTTATTGTCTTAATGAAAGGTATCCCCTTTTTTTTTTTTTTTTATTGTTTGAAGCGTTGGCGCTAACCTTGGAAAAGAGTCCACCTTAAAAAACACAGAGCAGCTAGTTATCATAGAACTGGGCCCCCTGCTTGCTCCTGAGAGCTGAAAGCGGATCGCACAAAGAGCTGCTTGGCTCAGCACTTTTCCAGCTTGTTTAAATTGGCCGGGTCTTAAAGATTCCTCTAACGCTGTACCTGAGCCAACGAAAATGGAGCACTGATATGCTGCGATTGGATGCTCTCTCTTCTGATAGCTCCGTGCAGCGCAGGGTCAGGTGATGAAAGCAGGAGATGTTTTTGAAAGCGCGCTTCGATTAAAACTTGAAGACCCTGAGTAATAGGGAAGGCTCATCTACAGGTCACAATTAAGAGAACAGACGTGTTTGTTCTCCTGGGCTAGCGAGCCCAATCAGGCTGCCCTTACATCACATACAAAGCATTCACAACATAAAGGGCAGATTGCATAGTGGGTTTATTCATTGGCCTGGCCTCTAGGGATGAGAACTGCAGAGTCTAGTGTTAGCTTTGATTTAGAAGAACTGAAAAAAAAAAAACACATAAAGAAATCTATTTAAAAAAAAAAAAAGTTCAGAGAATCCTTTCCAAGGTTTTTTTTTTAATTATTGTGTTGTTTTTTTAAATGTGCATTTTCCAGACGATTGGACGAGAGTCTGCTCTGGAAAGCACAGGTCATTAATACATGCTAATAGAGGGCCCAGTTCAATACTCTTTAAGGTCTAACTGAAGAAAAGCCACTTTTTTTGTAATGAAATCAGGTTCATGAAACCATAATTTTTCAGAGAGTTTATTGGGTCCCCCCCCCCCTCATTTTTCAAACCAATACAAAACAGTAAACAGAAGGTTGAAATGTTAGTTTACTTGACTGCATTTCTGATTTTGTCATATTGTGCTTTAGAAGGGATTCTCCTTCATAAGGTCTTTCTACTGGGGATATAAAAATTGGACATGCGTGTGTAGAAATAGAGTGCAGATTACAGTGTTCAAATATTTGAAAGACCTGTCAGTCTAATGTTCTGATCCAGAGTAGAGAGACAATCGAGTCACAAAAATAAACTAATTCTTGCGCAGACCACAGAGGCATCAATGAAGATCCCAAATATGTATTTATTTATTTATTTTTTTTGAAATAGTAGGGGAAAAAGCCAAAGGCCAATTAATATTATGGGTAACAGGTTTGTTTTTAAATTAATATTTAGAAAAATGAGGGTATGCCCCACATAATAGATTATGAAAATAGGTGTCTCCTCTGTCTGATTATTTATATAGGCGTGGTTTATTTATTGTCTGTAGCCAATGTAGCTCATTGTCAGGAAATATTTTTTGCACTGGGGAGATTGTGTGTCCGCCCGCCCGTCCGCCCGTGCATGTATAGTCCAAACTGATCTATCGTTTGAATGAAATGCATGCTGATATGAGCAGTACAAACCTATTTTATATAATTTGTTTTGTTTTTCAGGGGTTCACAAAAAACCCCAATAAATCACTTTTGAGCATTTTATAATTTAGAGCTGATGTGAGTTCTTTACTGAAATATCGTGAAATCAGTTATGTGTGCAGCGAGTTGCAGGGGCTTTGCTACTCAATGCATTCATTTTCAGTGCATTCATTTTCAATGCATTCATTTTCAGTGCATTCATTTTCAGTGCATTCATTTTCAGTGCATTCATTTTCAATGCATTCATTTTCAGTGCATTCATTTTCAATGCATTCATTTTCAGTGCATTCATTTTCAGTGCATTCATTTTCAGTGCATTCATTTTCAGTGCATTCATTTTCAATGCATTCATTTTCAGTGGAGTCTTTGCTTCTGAACAGCAACAGACCAAATGGTACAAGTTTCATTTTTCTCCTTTCTAATAAGATTCTTAATTCTTAAAATCTCTGGTCCTCAGATTTCCTGGCCCACTCTGAGCTGCAATGGAGCATCCAGATTTAATTTGGACACTCTGCCTTTCTTCAGTCTTTGCTGTGGTTTGGACAAAAAACTCCACATCAGGGAAGAATAGTTGAAAAAATGATTGTTGGTTGGAACAGTTTGGCCAGCAGTGAAACAACGTAATAGTTTATGCATTTTATATGTGTCTGTGTGTATGTGTGCGAGTTAAACTGCATATACTGTACTAACCTTAAACCTGCCTCCTTATTTATAAGCAGACTTAGGATGTCTAGACCTAAGCAGTTGTCTAGTCTAGCTCAAGGCAAGTTCAGTATAGAGCGAAAATGGTATTGACTCCACTTGGAATGTTTGAAAAAAACAAAAAACAGAAATATAAGAAATTAAAATGTCATTTGCAGCACCATATTTAACTACCAGCACAGAGAAGTACATTTTCCCCGTCACACATACCCTGGCAAGTAAGGAGTGAGGATACCAAACAATCCGGCAGTATTATATTGAAAACATTTTAATGAACCATTCAACCCATTCAACTGCTCAGCCACAAAATAGCGTTTCATCAGGAAATGATTCATTCGATAGAAGCGATTGGCTTCTTCCCCTTCCGTCGAGAGGAAAAGGATGTCACCGCTGGGTGGCAACTTTCAAACAGTTAATACATCCATTATCAAATTAATCATTCCCATTTAATACAGTCATTTTCAAATGAGTCATTCCCATTTAAAACAGTCATTTTCAAATGAGTAATTCCCATTTGTTCTGAGAGGGCCGTCCAGTCACTGTCTAGGCCTGCTCTGATGATTTTCCACAGCAGCGTGGCTGGGCCGGGTTCACCTCAGTGAGAGAGAGAGAGAGAGAGAGAGAGAGAGAGGGTACTGTGGAGAATGCAGGAAAGCTCATGCTGGTTTCCAGCGCATTTTACAGCGTGTTTCCTCTTCCTGTCATTCTGAATACAGCCAGGCTTCCTCGCAGCGGGGCGACTTGCTTTTGTACTAGAATGCTGTAATTAACTTGTGCCAAACTGACTTCTGGGCTGCGTTTATTTGCGACTTATATTCACCCTTATTATATTTCCCATAATAAAAAAAGCATAGCAAAATATAATAAAGCATAGTATGGTAAAACATAGGTAAGCACTGTAAAACCTATGAATAAACATGACAAATCAGAGTAAACTGGTAAGTGTATAATCATGGGAAAGCAAGGCAAAACTGCGGTGGTAAAGTGTGGTGAAGGCGTTACAGTAGCGTTTCTGCTGGGTTCACCTTAATTGACATGGTGAAGTTCACACACGTAAGCAGGATAAATCTGCTCTCTCGGTTATCTAAAAGTAACTGCAGCTAACTAAACTTAACTTACCATTTCAACAGCCGCATAGCTCTTATAATTCCGTTTTGAAAGAACTCAGTACAGCAAATGCGTTTTGATATTAGAAATACGAAAAGAAACCTAATAAATTCAGTGACTTTTTAACTTCTTTCATGCGTCATTAAGACATTGAGAAAGACTTCCATTCGAAAAGTTTGCTGTTGTAAATGTTACTTTTCACTTAGTATGGCTACATTTAGCACCAGAGTGTTTATTGGTTGTGGAGGACATCTCTTTATTTTAAAACCTGAAACTATATTAAAGAAAGTTCTGAGTTTGCAAAGGAAACCTTGCACTGCCCAGGTCATGTCATGTCATCAGAGTCTTCCAGGTCAAAGCATGCCTGGCTGAAAGCGTGCCTGTCAATATAGAAAGCAGATGGGTTGAATTCTCATCGACCAATCCTGCTGAGTGACCTGAAAACCGGTTCACAGTATGAGCAGAGGCGAGCTTATCCTGTCGTCAGCTTGTTTAGGAAAGAAACGGATATTTGCTTACGAATACAGAACTTGACTTTGATTGTGCTTTTAATAAAAGAAACAAGCTTTTACTGCCTAGCCCATGCGGTGACATTTCCACTAACTCTGGTCTTTCTCAAACTTTTTTCCTAAAGACACTGCTGGAAAGGAGCATCAACATTCTCTCTCTCTCTCTCTCTCTCTCTCTCTCTCTCTCTCTCTCTCTCTCTCTCTCTCTCTCTCTCTGCTCTTTGCTCATACCACCAAGTGTGCACTGCTATAAAGACCAGATACCCAGGGTAGATCATCCATGTCTTTTTTTCCCCACACAGAGAGGTTGTGCAGCACCTCGTCACTATACTACCTAGTTGTATTTCAAACCGTGATTCCTAGTTAATGCCTGTTTGTTAAGCTTGTATTACCCGAGGGGCTCACCAGGTAAAGGCACTGCATGGTGTGTAGGGTGAGTCGTACAGTCAAGGGAGAACCAGACGTTATTTTAGGAAGCCTGGAAAACCGAACAGAATGTTTTCCAGGAAGAGAACTCTGTAATGAAGCAACCAATCAGCATGTGGGCCTAAAACTGACAGCCAATAAGCAAGAGAACTGTTCCAAGGTTCTGCCCCCAAACTAGAATGGCTTTACAGCTGGTTAATTGACTCAAAAGAAAACAAACCAGATACAACTGAGAGATGTTTAATGCAGGGGATTGGAAGAAGTCTGGTTTCTTATTAGAATTATAATTGGGGGTTTGCCTTTCCAAATAGTAGTCGTTTTTGTTGGTTAATTTTTATTTTGTTAGAAGAATTAATGTACTGGCAAACTTACAGAATAGACAGCGGAATATTCCTTTGTTCTAGAACTCATGAATGCTGACTAATCTGTCACTAATTTTACTCTAATTTGACTCCACTGCTTAGCAGCTGCCTCTTTGTGGTCGAGAAGCAGTGTGTAGAGTGATCAGAGGAAAACAGTTGTCACTTTTCTTTAATTCATGTAATCAAACTGGGCTGTATTCACACACGTTTTGTATTACCTCAGTAAACCTCAGAGAGAAATCGGTTTCCAAAACTAATTTCTGAGATGACCTTTTTTTCATACCGCAGTGGATAAGCCAGTGACCACCATTCAATTGCAGATTCTGAGGTAAAACTGTAAGGAAGCTAAGCAGTCAGTTGCCAGATGCCTCCATCAGTGTTGCAACTTGTGGTGGTACCTTTGTACATTGGGTAGCTCCTGCTATTCTTAATGATTAAAGAACAGTATTCATAACAGGTTGGCCTCGCATTTCTTAGAAGGCCAATGCGTATGTACCCGTTTACTATCTTTGGCAAGCTCAGAAGCTCACTTTCTTTGTGCTTCCCTGCTGCTTTCACGTGTGTGAGCTCACTCTCGCTCACACTCACACAGGCGCACAAGCTGGTGTGAGTGATTCTGAGCAAGCCACACTCCCAGAGGCACCCTCCGGGAACACGAATCAGCCAGCAGCCCTGAAACTGGAATCTGGAACTTCACATCAGCTCAGATGAATGCAAGAAGCCCCAATCAGGAATAAATGATTCATTATTTAGAAGAGAGTCGTCTTTTTTTTTCTGGACAGAGGCAGCAGTGAGGGTCCCAAAGGCATGTCAAGTATCCTGAGCTAACCTCTGGCTCAATTCCATTCAAGACGTAAGTAAAGTAAACTAGTTTAAGCGTCTATTTAGTGGCCATGAATCAGTGTGCGGGTATCTGCACTCTGCAGACAGTCTGGACTGAGAGACTCAGTATGCGATTATTTTTACTTCTGCAGCTATTGTCAAGAATAGCTGCGCGAGATTTACACATGCTCATCTGTCAAAGCAATTTAAAGATACAGTGCCCTGTTTTAAGCAGCCCCCTATTTTGTAAAGTCTGTTTATTTTGTTCCTACACAGATGCCATCTGAGGTGCAGGCTGCATATTAAAACAGTAACTTTGAACCTACTATTGTGGGGAACATTTAACAGGAGTAGTGGTCAGCCTCGCTGTGCTTCAGAAGAAACAGCACAGATAAAGCAGGCTTGTGTCATCATCCCAATTAAACGATAGGCGGTTGTGACGAGCTTAGTCGCGCTTTTTTGATTCTTAATGAAAAAAAGAATGAAGTCAAATCACATTATGATTAAATGTTAAGCACATCATTGAAATGTTTTTTAATTGTTATTTTTTATTCCTAAACAAAATGAATTGCACCTGCGACGGTGACACAACAACTCTCTTTGCAAGAGCAGCCTGAGTTCAGTGTGGTTTACTCAATTTACGCAAGTCACAGTGTAATCACGAACTCGCTGTACTGTGCTGCGCACCCCCGGGGGTCTCACCTGGAAAGAGCGCGACCGTGTGGTGAGCAGGGCGTCATACAGTCGGGAGAGTGCAGGTTTTGGTTGGGGGGTGGGGTTAGAGAGGCACATTCACAGCGACTGCGGGCCCTACTGGCACCCAGTGAGCTGAAATCAAACGCACCCTATTCTCAGTTAAAACCCAGTTAAATAAATAGCTACAGATAAATAAACATAATACATTTACGCATACCATAAAACCGCTAAACCAAGCAATCAGTGTCATATTTTGACTTGCTCTAAATAATATATATATATATATATATATATATATATATATATATATATATATATATATATATATATATATATATATATATATACAAGAACAAGCGTATAGAAATCTATGGATTATTTAGGCATTATTAAAGATATAAAGATATCTGTGTTTCAGTGCCAGGCTTTCAGCGTATTTATCTGGACAAATATAGCCGACTGATCCTTGGAAATCTCACTGCGACTTGTATGTCGACCTTGGCATCTGTTAAAGCAGGTTTTTTCTTCAAATATACGTTTCATTTCAGTCTGGGGCGTGAACTAGATCAGGCTTCTAAATTATAACATTATCCACTGGAGCCAGATCAATAGTCCTAAGGGAAGTCAGTTGTGACAGAGCAGAGCGTGATCCCTTGATAGACGGTCTAGCTCCCTAACTGTGTAATAATAATAATAATAATAATAATAATAATAATAATAATAATAATAATAATAATAATACAGGTGTTATTTTTAAAGCTCTTCCCGTTTTGACGCCAGGTTTAATAGATAGCAACTTTATCACTGGCCCCCTTGTATTGTAATGTTGGATATGTAGTTGCTTCCTAGTAACTGCTGGTCAGGTGGTCTGATTGGAGTAGACGATTGTATACAAATTAAAATCTTGGTATTTTATTCTGTTACCGTGGTAATAGTATGCTTTACTGTAAGAACTAAATCCTAAAACTAAAAAGGAATCCAGCAATTATGAGCAGTGTTGTGTGATAGACTGCCACTAAGGGTTCTGTCCAGTCCCCTGTCGTGAGATGAGAGGAGGTTAAAAGCTCTATAAACCACGAATGCAGACGCGCCCGGCTCTTTTGCAAATTATATAAAATAACATGTGGGTCAAACATATTATCATCACAATAATATAGGTCTCTAGTTGGTTGTGGGATAATATATTCTGAATATATATTATTTCCAAAGCAGTTATTTTACCACTTCAGTCAGATCATAACCAAAAATCAGCTGCAGATTCAAATGAAAACAATAGGTGGGAAGAGAATTTTAAAAAAGGCCAGGGTTTCTTTAAGAAAATGAATATTCATCCTTCAGGTACTCTCTCTCTCTCTCTCTGTGTCTCAGTTAGAAATCAGCATTCAGCGCCTGTGCTGGGATTGATCTCCAACAGAGAGGCAGACTGTGAGTGTCAGGTGCATGATGGGTAGCTTGCCTTTGGGGGCCAGACGAGAATGGCGACGCGCCAGAATCAATCGCGAGTGAAATGAGATGGCACGGAGCCAGGTTGCCATGGAGCTGACTCTTGCTGTCCTTCGCTGGCAAATTTGTAAATTAGAGTGTTAGAGAGAGAGAGAGAGAGAGAGAGAGAGAGAGAGAGAGAGAGAGAGAGAGAGAGAGAGGGGGGGGGGGGGGGGGGGGGGGGCGGAGTGAGGGAGACAAATGCAGAGGGAAGGACTGAGGGAGGGGAAGGAAATGAGAGCTAGAAGGCTAGAGAAAGAAATTGAGAGCGGAGAGAGAGAGAGAGCAAATAAGGGGTAGATAGATAAGACAAAGAGAAATTGAAAGTTGTGGAGACAAAGGGAGAGTAGGGGGAGGAAATGGCTTTATTAATTCAAAACAACCAATTAACAATATATAATCACATTGCAGAAGACGTGAGAGGAGAGGAATACAGAGAAGGGTTATTGTGATGGAGAAGGAGAAAGGGAGAGAGATCAAGAATGAGGGCGAGAGAGACAAATAGAATGAGGAGGAAAAGAGAGAGGAAACGTGTCAAATCTGTCAGTATTAATACATTTCCAGCCCAGCCATCCTTTAACTTTCTCCATTATTTATTGAACATTTTCTCAATTGACGTTTATACAAACTAACAGTAAGGCTTGTTTACTTAATTGCACCCTTTGACCTTCATTCTCGGGCCCCCTTCCATCACAACTTCCAGCCTTTTCTTCTGTCAGGCCCCTAAATAATGTTCACCTCACATTTAAACAAGTGGATTTAAATTAACAGTGTGTGTTGGGGGGGGGGGGAGTCTGGATGTTGAGGTGACATGGAAAGACCTGACATCTTTGTTTGGCTGTAAATCAAAATATATTGAATAAAACCATCAACAGGGAAAGTGACCTGGATGTGGTTACTTGCCCCCTGGCCTTGCCTGTCATTGTTACTGTTCTCAGAAAGAGAAGCTGTTTCCTTGGCAAGCGCCACTTTAATTTTACCGTTAATATATCCATTCCTTTAGCCTTGTTTTGAGAGCCCGGTGCTGGCTGCTGTGCAAGGAGATAGCACGTCTCTGTACCCTATGGCTAGGAGGCTCTGAATGCAGGAGTGTTTATCCAGCAGGCCAATTAAAGCATCTAGGAAGAGCTGCAGCCAACATGCACCGTGAAAGGAAACTGTTACGAATCAGATTCCTAAGTGACCATTCTGACATGCTGGAAAACGTGATACCAGCAACACTGCAGTTCAGGTACCAGACATGTGAAGAGCAGCACGTGCACATGTCTGGTTCTCTCAAACGAGCCCGCTGTCTGAACCGAGGGGTTTATTGGAAAGCATTTCACAGGCGCAGTAAATCACAGGAATTCCTTGCTGCCCTTGTTCTTTGCTATTCCAGTGTTGTACAGTTTTAACTCAGGGATTGGCAGGCGCCATTACTCTCAATGAGGTGGGTCGCTTCAGGGTTTAAGGCTGTTGTCGTCCCCTTAGGTTTAATTTAGATGTGTGCAGACTGTCAAATTGTGATTGCTTCATAGAAATTTAAATCTGTTTTTAAAAAAATGCATGACTTCACGCACAATGGCCATTTATTTAGGCAAAGAAGTTGAATTTCTCCTAAAACTGTTAAATGCCGGTTGCACAGACGCACCGATCCTAATCGACTGTTGCCTCTGTTGAGCTACGAACTGAAAATAAAATGCAGACGGTTGTTTAGCTGATGTTTCAGTGTGGGCTTTGTAGGGGAGCAACTAACTTGAAAGTTGCTTTAGAGATGATTTCATATCAACTGAAAACACCTTTGCGTTTTTTACTCCTGTTGCAATTCTGCATCGTTTCTGGGGGACCAAAGATTTAATTACGTAACATGAAAAAAATAAATCTTCATTACAGTCGTCCGTGATTAACGTTTGAAAAATAAAACAAACAACATAGCATGCTCATCTTTAGAAGGTTAACTTCCTGTGTAGGTCATAGGATAATCAGGTCATGGGGCCACCTGTACCACGACACCAGTCTGTAAATCTTGTTCAAACTGTGGTTCCCATCAACAGCCTACATTCCAATCTGCAACCCAACATTCCTCAAAGCTCCACGGGCTGTACGAATCATAGTTAGTATAATTGACGTTTATAAACAGTCCTAGGCATGTTCCAAACCCGCCTCTGTCATTGGGCGCTCGATGGGTAACTAGCTCAGTTGAAATCGCGTGATGCCTCTTTGCTGCCGATGGAAACGAACAGGACCAGTTTTAAACTGCTTCAGCTCAGTCCCAGTGACAGACGGGAGCACAGCGTCAGATTATTTCTCAGCGCTGCTGTAAAGCATTCAGCTGTGGGTCAGATATGGAAGTAGAAGGCTTTAGTCTAGGAGGCTGGTGACAGCTTTCTCTCACTGATCCTGGGAAAGCTGCTAGAGAGAGTGACTCTCGTTGAACAGTTTATCCACTTTGTGTTAATTTCCACATCACCCTCAGTAAAAGCTGTACGTAATAGCATCTGGCTCGCGGCTCTCACTCTTAATTACTCTAAAACCTATTAACAGTGTTCTAATACTAAGCGTAGCTTATTATAACTTGGCTTTTTTTTCTGGCTGAGAGTTACAGGGATGGCATTATAACAAAAGTCTGTCAAATAATGTCAAGCTGCTTTTATGTAATTTAACATATACCAGGGTAACGTTTTACTATTTCTTTTTGATAAGAAATTATAACAAAACATTTTCCAGGAACAGTTGCTTGAAACCTGGTTCCTGGAAGACCTAGTTTGTGGCAACTTTATTGCATTAAACCCTAAGTCTCCCCTGGTGTGCCGTGCAGCGGCCTGGAACCTCGTCTCCTGAAACCAAGTTCCAAGCCACAATGTGGCTTCATGTTCCCTCAGCTTTACATTTACTAAGCAATGGTTGAGTGAACAAACATTACATAGTTTTTAATACATGAAAATTGATGACTCCAAATCTAAATATTCTTTAAAAGATCTGTGTATTTCTCAGATGCAATCCACAGGCTGCTAGCGGATAACAGGGATCCTGGTTTAATCAAGCACAGTGCAGTTTTACTGGAATGAGCTCTAATGAGATGAGCTCTGGATAATGCTATAGCGGTAATCCTTTTAGTGTCCTCAGGCTATTTTAATGAACCTCGTTAACCCTTTTGACCTTACCCTCTTCCAGGTTGCATCTCGTGGAACCTGTGGAGTGTGAACTCTGTGAAGCGGGCATTTATTTCTGCATTTATTTATGTTAAAATCACAAGAGTAAACCGCAGCAAAACATATTTACATGCGAGGCAACATACACAAATACCATTGATGTTAAAAGCCTTCGTTTAGTAGGAGTTTCCTGATTTCATCATTGCTATTCCTGCCGAGCAGAGCTTGGTATTAAGGCTGTTTCGATCATTTTTTCCTGTGGTGGCTACAGTAAAGTGCCGATGTTTTGATCACAGCGCAGACATCGCAAAAGTGTTGTTGTACTGAAGACTAAGGGCCACTAAAAGACCAAAGAAGATTTAGTTCAAAGGTATGACTGAAGATGTGAGCTCAGACAGTGTTGTGAAGTGGTATGCAAACTGGTTCTTCTGTCCCCCACGACCTGGGTGGTTTATATACAAATGTGGAAACAGTTGTTTTTGAGTATTTCTACTGCAGGAAATTATCATATCTGAGTAATTAACCATGAGAGACGGTCAGTGTAGAAACGGCTTCCTATTGCAGTATGAATCAGACAGCTGTCACGTGGTGCGTATGAAAGAAAGCTGACAGAAGCCTATCCCAGTGTCTCTTGAAACATTCTTCATCAACAGGAAAGCCAAAGCCTGACTAAGACGTATTCTTGAACCGTGACGAATGTTGTTGTTCATCATTCGGTATCCTTGGTTTAAAAAGCTTAACCATTCAGTGGTTTTAACCACTTTTAAATACAGAAAACCTTCAACAAATCCCCATCACTGATCTCTGGAGCTTCACAGTCTGATCTCACACCCAGTTGCAAAAAAAACCCATACAGAATGGCAAGCCACTGTTATTTGTTTATTTAGCAGATGCCTTTATACAAGGCAACTTACAGAGACTAGGGTGTGTGAGCTATGCATCAGCGTCACTTACAACAACATCTCACCTGAAAGACAGAGCACAGGGAGGTTCAGTGACTTGCTCAGGGTCCCACAGTGAGTCAGTGGCTGAGCCAGGATTTGAACCCAGGACCTCTTGGTTACAAACCCTTTTCTTTAACCATCTGACCACACAGCCTCCTTACGTAAAGAGGCGGGCTGGTCTTTCTGGTGACATGGGAAGGTGTTCACATGTAGAGAGAATACAGTTTGTGAACACAGAACACCTGCCTGCACCTCTGCCATGTGAACTTCACTCAATCTACCGACATGTGAGACTACGAAGCCCATAGAGTCCCATTGAAACCAGTGGCAATCGAGCCGCACATTCTCTGATGCCCCCTCAGCATTTGTTGCTGGGGTGACGCTGGTTTCTGTCACCAAGCCCCTGCAGTGGATACTGCTGTGTCAGATCATTCCACCGCCTCCTTGTTCATCTCGTAACAATGCTCGCTATGTAACTGAATCATTGTGACACCAACAGGATGGAATGCAAGGAAGCAGAAGGGCACTGTGAAAGCACTGTATCAGAATCAGCGCCCTGTCCCGTGTATTGACTGAATATTTATCAGCGAGGTAATACTGTGTACACTTGAAGGACATAAAGCTAATGAAACCATTCAGTTTACCTTAGCAGGTCTGAAACGTCGAAGCAAAGTTTGCATACATAAAAAATGCTATTGATAATATCTGTTACCATGACAAACGGTTTTATTCACAATGTCTACAGGGTGTGACATGGTATCAGGGAGGAGGATAGACTTTCTTCTTCTGAAGTGTGGGGCTTGATAAGCCTGCCTATCTCCAGTGAAGACAGTGTTTGCTGGTACCTCCATTCTCTCGCCACCACTCATACTGGCAAAGCAGGCTTTGCAATTAAAAAGCCTGGACCTGTTTCTCGTGTTCTTCTTTTCTACTGTCTGCCCACGCTGGCGAGGAAGTCATTTGCAAGACATTTCACCTCCATTCTTAACCCTTCGCTAGTGATGGAGATCCATGGAAACGAGCGAGGCTCCCTTCTGCTAACCCTGAAGACATTACTACAGCAATTCATCCTCTAGAACCAAAAGCTCCCTTTAAACAGATATAGACATAAAGATGGTTTAATAGCCAGCAATCTGCTGCAACCAGGGCTCTTCCACACAATGAATCTACCCGTCTCCCCAGGGCTTTGGTCAGTACACCTGGGGACAGATTCTCAGCTTTTCACTCACTCTAAAGCAAACAAGAAATAACTTAAGACATGGTCTTATTGCTGAGGTTTGACTGCTGTGGTGAACTGGCATCTCAGCCCACTGAATTGAGTGGAGAGGGAAGTACTGGGTGCAAACCACTAACCAGGCGGTTTTAAAGTTGGAGAAGCCCTGGGATGCCAGTATAAGGCAAAGGGCCTATAAATGAACATGCTATTGTAAAATGTATTGAAATTGGTACAGTAAAGATGAGATGAACTGGGCATGGTAATTTCAGTGTTCCAGACAGTGGAAGCACATCATTGCAAGCCATATCCCAGGCTTTATTACTGTGAAAAGCAATGGCTACATACCGGTTACCAGCCCACAGGGAGGGGTCTTTACTCTGTAGCTCCGGGCTCTTCACTGTGTCAGGGATTCAACGCATACCCAATCAAGCCCAGGTCTGAAAGGCGTGTTCATTACTGCATTCTCCCTTAGCAACAATGGCTATGGCAGAGTATCTGTTTGTGCCGGTCCCCGCTGCTGACAAAGTGTACATCTGAGTCTTCTTTATTTGTATGAAATGTCTGGTGGCACGACTGGCTCCTGAATCATTGAAGTTGGCACCATTTCAGACACCTCGCTTGTCTGGCAGCGACGTTTGCCTCTGCTAATGACAGGAGGCAGAGAGGGAGAGAGAGAGCGAGAGGGGGGAGATATAACAATTAGAGCAAAATAAATGAAGTCTAAAGTCACTTGCTTTGAAAGGGGGGAGATGGAGGGGAGGTGGGCATTGAAAGCTCTTTTGTTTTGGAATAATTAAAAATGAATCTTGATTTTTCATAACTGAGGTGGCTATAAAACCGCTGCTTAAACGCAGCATATACACACACACTATAAATACATACATACAACAAGCATATATATATATATATATATATATATATATATACACACGTGTGCAAGAAAGACATTTTCACAATGCATGAAACAGACCAGTTTGCAATCCACTTGCATGCAGCTCTGTTGTAATTTCATTGTGATTTGCTTCTTTTTGAAGTTTGGAAGCTGATCTATGTTACACAGAGGATTTCTTTCTAAGTCAGCATGTTTAAGGATAAGATGAATGTACTGCACTGGTGCAGTGGTGCCGCAGTGGAGCGTGAGCAGAGTACAAGATGGAATACACGGGGGGGGGAGGCTAAAAGCAACAGAAGCATGCCTCTGCTTCGACTTTTACTCAAGTTACCCTAGCAACTTGCCAGTCTCTTTCATAATGAACCCGCTCGTGAATTATTTTCAAACCAGCCCGTTTCAGTTGTCTTGATCAGTGTGCTCTAGTCGCACACTCATTTTCCTTTTCTTTCTTTTTTTTTCAATTGTCACAACTGCAGTTGGTCCAGTTGTTAGCATCTCAGCATGCATTTTATTCTTATATTTTTCTTTTTCTGTTGCAGCTACAGGCTTGGCACTCAGCCGTGGTACTGTCGCTCGCGTTGTGTTTTTTTTTTGTATAGTTTATCATGCTAAACAGCAATTTATTAGACGCACAGCTGCCCTACACCCACCCACACACACACTTATACCCTAAAAAGAGGGCCTTAGGAGTAGCTCTCAGCGATTTGAGTACATCAGAATTCCTGCTTGATTCGTAGGGGCTGATTATCGTTGTGCGATGAGGAAGAAAAGTCTGTCGCTTTTTTTTTCATGTGAAACGGTGGCAAGGGTCCAGAGGTATCTCAAACTGGCTTTCTTTGCAATTGCCTTTTAGCGACTGCAATATGGTCATTTATTTATTTTTTCCTTTTGTGCAGGGAACTCTTATGAGGAAGGAAAAGGGAAAAGGCTGTGACGGCTTTGCCCTAGAAATAATACACCTTGAGGTTGTTTGTGCTGGGGTGGTGGGAGTGGTAGAGGGGCTAGGAGGGGGGCGGACAGCGTCTCTTCTCCCGAAGCACTTTAGGAACCTAGCTGCTTTTTTAAGCTTTCTGTGGAGAGCAAGTGTGTGAGAGAGAGAGAGAGAGAGAGAGAGAGAGAGAGAGAGAGAGAGAGAGAGAGAGAGAGAGAGAGAGACAAAATCAAGCCAAAACATTTTTAAAGACTCGATCTTGGCTCCTTTACAAACAGATGTTGCCTGTCATTTTGTTGTTAAGTAGACACCCAATTCGGGGAGTCTAGCAGTTCAGGGGGACTGTGGATGAGTTTCTAGTGAAGCAAAAAAAAAAATCTTCAATCCGTTCTGTTTTGTTCAGCCTGTTTTGAGTTCTGTCATCCGCTTTGGTTTATCTGTTAGTTTTTTTACGGCCCACATCGGAGATTCTTCATACAGTATTAGGCTACTCTGAGTGCAGTGTGTTAAAGAATGCTTTTGGATAAAATAAGAGCTGCTTGGTAAGTGAGTAGAAACATGCTTTAAGCGTGTGGAGTTTATTTTGTCTAGTATTTTTGGTATAAACATTTTCCCTGTTTGTTTTTTTCTAGGTTTGGGTTAAGAATTTAGACTTTATTTTCGCGAGGCCTAGAGGCAGTTGTCCAATTTCTGCTGTCAAAGTTTTTAACCTGTGAGTTATTTAAAAAAGAAAATGTAAATGATTTTGTTGTCGTTGATGTGGCAGCATCTAATATTTCTCCATGTCTTTAGTTGGCTGTGTTTTCTGTGTGCCTGCAATATCCTGTTTAGTTTGTCTCGCCTTTGTTCGACGCTGTTAGGTGTTTCTTGGCACTTGGCATGCCATCTAATGAAAGAGTTAAAGGAACTTGGCAGCCTAGACTGTGGTTTGAAAGCAAATCTGTTCATTTAAATGCAGGAAGAAAAAAAAAAGTTGCAGATGGCCTCATGGCTTTATAAATTTACATTCTTGCGCCCTTTAAAAGTTGCTCACCCTTTAAGTATTAATTTAGCAATCTTAAAAATATTTTCACGTGGTCACAATCGTCGGGTTATAATCTTGGAGTTATTTTTTTTTCTGCTAAAAAAAGACGCCAATAGTTGAGTTTGTAGTTTTAACAACTGGGGGCCGATGCTGTAAGAGGACGGGTAGGTTTTGTTTAAAGTTCTTTTTGCTCATTTTTCTTAATGAAATTTGTTTTACTTGCAGCATATTTCAGATTCGGATATTCATATAGAACAATTTTTTTTTTTACACATTGCTCTTTAAAAGAAAGAAAAATATATATATTAAAAAAACATAATTAAAAGTTTATGTGGTTTTCAACTAAGCATAAGATGATCATACTTTATTATTATTATTATTATTATTATTATTATTATTATTATTATTATTATTATTATTATTATTATTATGTCTAATTTTATTTAAAATAAATGGCACTGTATAGTTACAGCCTCCTTTTAAATCTTCAAGATTTTAAGGTCCCTGGGGGTGGAGTGTGGTGGGGGGGGGCATGGTGAAAAGTTAACATTATTTTTATGTTTTGTTTTTTTATTAGAAATGTGTATAAAGGCTAACCACAGGCCTGACTGTTGCATTTGCTGTCAGAGGAGCTGTCAATCAGAACTTGAGACACAGCTGCAAAGATGATCATTTTAATCCAACCCCACCCCTCCCCACCATCACCACCAAAAAAAAAAAATAAGTACATCACATTTCTGCATGAGACGTCGTCTCTCTCTAAAACGGGCGATGGACATTTTTGAGATAGCGAGGGTTTCAGCCGAGAACCATTTTGGGAAAGAAAAAGTAATAGTTCCCTTTTATACGTGGCACAGGGCGGATCGCAAGCAGAGAAATGGTAATCTGTCATTGTGTACCAGCTGCTGCAGAAATACCTCTGTGATGCACAAGGGCAAAAGGGTAGTGCTGGCATGTTAGTAAAAGCTAGACTGAAACGCAGAGCACTCCAGTTCTTTTTTAAATATTATTATTATTATTATTATTATTATTATTATTATTATTATTATTATTATTATTATTATTAACCGTTTAACTATCTAGCTTTTGTTTTCAGCCGTAGCTTAGTTCTTTCTCGTTTTAGAAAGGAGGAGTGTTTTTTATGGCGGCCGTGCTGTTAATATGAATCATAGGCTGTTATTCGAGGAAGGGAAAAAGAGGAGACAAAGACGCTGTCCGAACTTGGCAGCCGATGGAAGTCGAGTGACAGCCAAGAATCCTGCTGTGGTACAAGGAGAGGGGAAAAAAAAAAAAAAACACGTCCTATAGCCCAGTTCAAATAGAACTCTAGCAACAGTGACTGCAACTTGAGCAAATCTTCGGGTTCGCTTTTTATTAAACAGAAATCCTGGCTCCTTTCCGGGTGACAGGGTAAATATATCAACACGTATGGAATGAAGCGGTGGACCTTTGTTTGTTTGTTTTCTGCTGTGCCTAGCCTCTTTGTATTTTAGACTCCAGCATCAGCAACCTCTGCTACAATTGTTTGTTCATGTTAGGGAGTGGAGCAAAAATGTAAAAAAAAAAAAAAGAAAAGAAGGCGAAGATAGTGACTGTAAAGTAATTGTGCTTGTTTTGTGTTTCTTGTTTCAGAACCTGTTCACTACAGGCTCGGCCTAGTTCTTCACGCCGTCCGGACTCCATTTTGCTGCAGTGAGCCACGGCACCTCTCGACTGGGTTCGCACGCCTGATTTGGCCTGACATCACGAGTAGGTCTTTTTTTGTTTCCTTTTAGAGTTAGCGTTGCTAAAAAAAAAAAAAAAAGCAAAGTGCTTCTTGCTTCGTTTTACTCTGAACTGTGTTAGAATAAGAAATTCAAATCAGTTCGGTCACCTGCCGTAAATACGATAAAGTAATGTCTAAAACAGGAAACAATGGCTATGGAAGCCTCAACTTTTTAAGTCTTTTTTATTTATTTTTTTTGCCAGTGAGAGAATACCATCAATTTCTGTATGTTTCTGGTAATAGTGGTTTTGGCATTTGGGGGGGTAGAGGATTTGACGTACCGTTCTGCCTTGTCATCTTCTGGGCACTGCACATCATTCATTAACTTCAAAATGGTTTCAATTTGGGGTACGTCATTTTGAAAAAGGCTACAGGCGGGTAGTAGTATGCCAGTTTAGAGACTCGATTTTTTAACTTGCATGTCTTATCAAAGACAGTCTTTTTTTTTCTATATCTGCTTTTTATGGAATTCTGTTAAAAAGCATATGTGTGCGTGTATATATGTTAGCGACGGGACAAACACAGTATTTTCATGTTTGGATATTCCTTCATAATTTAAATATTCCTTTGGATGTTTGTTTGTGTTTCCAAAAAGTCATAAAAGCTATTTTATGGCTCAGAACGCAGGCAGAGACAGCAGAGCAGCAGGGGCAGCAGGACGTGGCCCCTGTGTGTGTGCCTTTGTTTTACAGCAAGACGTTACAATATGTAACACATTAAAATAGAAAAATATCCCAGGAGTAAAGAATACGCTGGGTAGGCCTTACTTTACCCCAGTGCATTGACTACAAAACAAAGGATGCCAAATAGCAGCTCAAGTTAAACGTTATTTTGTTTGTCACAGAAATAAACAGTCCATAAACTTGATACTGCATTTTATTTATTCTGAACTTTTGTTTCATGCCTTGCCATTGCCGTTTCTTCACAGTGAACAGCGGCCATCGACACGTTTTCATAAAGTAATAACACAAGGTTTACTTGAGCCTTTAGTGTAGCTGAACAAGCAAATGAAAACTGAAATTGAACTTTTAGCACTTCAGATAAAACAAACATGGAAATGGCATTGTAAAGTGAAGGGGAAAAAAATAACCATTTTGGTTCTTTTTTATTACATTCCACATAACTGAAAGTCACAAAAAAAAAAGTAATATATAAAATCTATATAAAAATCACTACCCAACATTTCCAGCAAGTTGGGCAATGTTTAAGCGAGGCATTTCAGAATGCCGTGCTTGCCTGTCTTCTGTCCCGTGAGATTCTCATTCGCTCTAAAGCGGCACAACGCGTTTTTGACAGGAATTCGAAGATTGTTTTAAACCTTCGAAGGTTCGTCAGACGGGTTCGTGCCTGTTTGACAGTGTGTGAATATATAAATCACACATTAAATGTCACTCACATGCACAATTCAGTCTTTTCATTTGTAGAGTGCATATTACTTAAACAAAAGTTGCTGTTTTAAAATACACTACCAAATCATTACATGTGGCAACTCTGTGGCGCTGCTGTCATGTACGAAGCAGGGTGTATTATTATGCCATTGCAGTGTGGGGGTACCTGTAGCAGTTGTAGTGCTTCAGTAAAATATGTACTGAATACCTGGTGTACAAGACAGTGTAAGAGAAGTGCGATGGTAGAATATGTTTGAAACATACAAAATATTATACGCGAACACTAATCATATTAATTTCGAAAAAACTGAGCACCGTCCGTCCCTCCCCCCCTCCAGCTCGTGTTAACCAGAGGCAAATTTTTTCATTCGCCGTCTCGACAGCAAAGTGAGAAAGCAAAGAAATGTCTCGAAAACCCTTCTGCTGTTTGAATTTTTTTTTTTTTTTTTTTTTTTTTGTCAAATGCCCAGACAATCCAAAAAAAATAAAAAATAAAAAGTTGAATGCAAACTGTGCGAGAGTTTGTTGATGTATTATGAAAGCACATCCAATCTCTGGGGTCACTTTACAAGCGTAAATTATTATTATTATTATTATTATTATTATTATTATTATTATTAATTTAGTAGTAATAATGTGACTGTGACTGATAACCTGCTGTTAAATTAAGTTTGTTTTGCCTGAGTCTGCTGCAGTTAATGTTGCTGCAATGCGATTACGTGTAAATAAACAACATGTATTTAAACTACATAGGATTGTTTTATTCCATTTCTATAGATTACCTGTAAAATAATAGGATTTTCAATCAAACATAAACAAGTAGCAATGATGACGTCACCAGTGAATTATGCAAATTAGTACCATTGTAGGTTCAAACCTTCCTTCTGTAATGTGTTCCGAACCTTCGAAGGTCAAAATGTGCCCCTCGTTGTAGCCCTAATATATATATATATATAATTATATATATATATATATATATATATATATATATATATATATATATATATATATATATAATTTTGCTTTTTTTATTCAGTTACTTTCTCTTGCTCCTAAAAGCTCTTTTTTAAATAGACTTTTCACTTTTGTTTTCTTCCAAAAGAGATCTTCCTTTTTTTTTCTGCATGGATGAAAAGACTCCCGGTCATTTTTTGGTGCACATATCTATGTAGTAAAGCTACTTAAAAACAATTAGATTAAACTAAGCCTGAAAATGGTTTGCTTTATAAAACAACAAGCGATATTAAAAGCTTACAGTCATGATTAAATGAGTGGATTGGCACAGGCTGGGCTTGTAGTGTCTTGCAGGACAGAGGCTGGGAGTATAGAAGGGCTTAGAAGGGTTTAAAGATGATTTTTTATGGGTAAAAGTGCATGGTGAATTAGTCATCAGTGCAAATTATTCCTGAATGACTAAGCAACGTATAATTATATGTAAACTTGTAAATTATTAGTGGTTCCATTATAGTCGCCACCACTTTTCTTTCAAAAACAATAACAATTTAAGCAATACCTGGACCAGTTTTCAGTTTTCCAATTATCCATTGATGATTAAACTGGCCTACAGCAAATGCTGGCTTCAGACAGCTGGTCTTTCAACTGCATGCTTTCCTCTGTGAAAACTAAAGTATCCCCTTTGGTCATGATTTGTATTATTTTTTTATTATTACATTTTTTGATATTTGAAAACAGTTTGCGTAAGCTCTGTGGAGTTCGAGAAGCCGCCCAGCCAAAAAATAAATAAAAAGCACGATGCATTATAGAAAGGATGCAGAGATAGGAAAAGTAACATGGTCCAATTCTCCACGCAGTGACTGGAGAGGATTTAGACATCCTTGCTTGAGCAGTAGAACACTTGACCCTGGTGGTAAAGGGTCTCTTTTAAGAGTTAAGAACAGCACCACTTAGCAGAGCTGTCAGAACTGAAGCTTTGGGTTGAGGTTCATAACTGATCTCTCTTACTCGGCTTAAGAGAATATGTTGCTGGTAGGACATTAAATATTCAGTTTGGCTCCGCTGTCCTTATAGCGTCTTTTTAAAAAAAATACCAAATCGCAAAAACAAACAACTGTGACAGAGATAACTGATGTTCATTTGGGAGTTTACGCAGGTATTCATAGTTATTATAGCTTGGTCTTTGGCACTTTGTAAAAGTCCTCCATTTTTTTAGTTTTGAGTTTACTATAAGCCTAATATAGTTTAATTGGGACACGTAATCACCAAATATTAAACTCTTATGTTTGGAGTGTTCTAGCAATTCTGTGCTGGGTCACATTTGCTTTTAAACCTAGACAAGAAGAGAATATATATATATATATATATATATATATATATATATATATATATATATATATATATATATATATATATATATATATATATACATAAGTCTGACAGGCCACTTCTTGGCTAGTTTACTTTATAGTACACAAATATAGTATATTATATAAGAAATGTCTTTGGTAAATGCTTTTTTGTTTGTCTGCTTTTCTTTTTGGTCCTTCGATCTCTTCTATCTCCCGTGCTCGTAAGCAGGCAGTGTAGTACTTTGTATCTTTGTTTTCTCATGCTCTGTTAAACACGTGTTCTCAGCCCGACTGCAGCACGGACCTCTCTGCATTGGGTTCCTTTGCTAGTTTCTATTCTAAAGAGCTCACACTGTTACCTGGTTATGTGCCTCTGATTAAGGATGTAATGCACTATTTCTTGGGAAATAAGATTGTTAATATGCTAGAGAATAGGGTTGTGATTTAATCATACTGGACTGGGATTAGATAGATGGCAGCTGGAGAAATGGCCTGTACACTTTATTGTTCAGTTTATAAATGCGGTGAGTAGGTTCAATCTCAATATTTAAACTTGATGATTTTCAGCAACGACTCCTAAAGCATGTGATAGAACAGGGTGCTGTTCTGTGTGAGGCACAGTACATAATTGGACTTTGGTTCAAATGGGCATTTTCATGGTTTCAATGCTTATCAAGGGTTTGTACTTCATTTCCATTTCTATTATTAGCACACTATTATCACTGGACTCCCTTTTCTCTTGAAGTGAATTGCTTGTCTATTATACTCTGACGAAGGCACTAGCTGAAATGCTTTTCTCCTTGACTTAATAAATATCTTGCTTGTATTTTGTAATTCAGAATATGCTGATATTTCACAGAGAACACAATACTTGAAACGTTGCTTCTAGATGAAGTCTGGCCAGCTGCAGCACAGGTAACAGGATGCAGATCAGTATTCACAGTTCTTGAAATACTGTCATATCCTAAATTAATATAAAAAAAAACATCCACAACACAATACAATTAGGGACAAGTAATAATGTTAATAAAGCTAGCTGGAGGTATGATTTTAAACCATTTAAAAAAAAAAAAGTGACGCGAAAGTACAGCAAAGCTTTTCTGAATATTTTATTTTTTCCCCCCTGTAACATCTTTGGGTGTGTCTTTCTATCAAGAGCTAGTTCAAGCGAACAAACCTAGATTTAGATAAAATTATTTTTCATTATTGTTCTGTGCTTTTCTTAAGGTTCCAGCATTTTCCTCTTGCCGGTGACTGTGCACCATACTGTTGTGGTTGTTTTCCAAGTAATTTAGCGTGCTACGGCACTTCTAAATAAGAAATTCAAAGTCTTGTATCCTGTGATAATAAACAGAGATTTGAAGAAAGGTTTTTGGGATGCTGATTATTTGTATTGTAGCATTTTAATCTGAATCAGACCAAGTAGACAATGGGTACAGGAATATATTTTAAAAATCGGATTTAGTCTGTTGTTCAGGCTTTGAAGGTGTGCTGTTCATGTTTTGCCTTTTAGTCTTTTTATAGGTTGTTTAACACGGCCAGCCCTGGTTTATTCAGTAATAGCTGTGTTGTTGTCTGTTGGATGAAATGCATCTGGACATTAATGAAAGCAGTTGGTTTTTACATTAGGGTCTTATAATTACTCATCAGGAGACATTTTGTGAAGCAGGTAAACTGGGAACCAAACACGTTCTGCAAGGCTGAGCATGTTAAAATAGAACAGGAAAGTTTGGGTAGCCGCTCCATCTGTCTCCCGGCTAGCTGCACAATAACATTTTCACAATTCCTGGCCACAGTTCTATCTAGTTATGTATTCCTGCAAGTGTTAATTGGAAGTGAATTTCTGGATGGGATTAAATGGATGCAGTTTACAGACTGGCTCCCTTGCGAGAGAAAAGAAAAAAAAAAACGAAAGAAGAAAATGTCTGTCCTTTGCCACAAACCCGTAGATCCGAACTTGTGCTGAAATGCCACACAAGCTCGTGTCTATAGGTATGTGTCTCCGTGACAATAGGACATCTTCCCTGCCCATCAACCACAAGGACGTTCTCGGAGCCTTTCACACGTGTGCGGAGCTAAAGACTGGACTGGACAGAAACCTTGCTAATATCTGAATATTGATCTGTGGTCAATAATAATTTACAAGCTTTGTTTTGTGAAAGGTGAAATAAGTAACACTCTGCCAAGCAGCAACACATGGAGGCTATAAACACCATTGTTAACTTGTTAAAGTACATATCACTGTCTCTGGTTAAAGGAAAAAGGGATACTGTATTCACTGTATGGAGGACCAGTTTTATCCACAAATGCCGAAGGCACTGGAGCCCACTACTGAAATCATAAATTAAATTTGCAAAATATTATAGATGAATATACATACAGTGTGTGTGTGTGTGTGTGTATATATATATATATATATATATATATATATATATATATATATATATATATATATATATATATATATATATATATATATATATATATATATATATATATATATATATATATATATATATATATATATATATATATATATATATATATATATATATATATGTATGTATAACTAGTCAGATTTGAAGATATTGCATAATGTTTCTTTGGCTTTGTTCTTTCAAAGATAATTGCACTTATTTGTACTTATTAAACACACACGCGAGGAGTAATCAACAACAAAACCTGCATCTGATTTCTGCAGGGCTTGCAGATTTTCCTTGCCGGTTGAAACAGTATCCGGCTGTCGTGTCCACAGCTCTTGTTTGGTAGTTTGTCTGTTTTAACAGTGAGCTGAACATTGCTTTCCTGTGAGCCGTGTGTCCCGTCTCTGTTTCGGAGAATGTAAATCTCCTCAAGTAATGAACTGCTGCTAATGTTAAGCAGACCGGCAGTATATCACATTTAAAGGGGGTCATTTTAGGACAC
Source organism: Polyodon spathula (assembly GCF_017654505.1). NCBI lineage: Eukaryota > Metazoa > Chordata > Actinopteri > Acipenseriformes > Polyodontidae > Polyodon > Polyodon spathula. Next base: position 3,483,348 of record NC_054569.1, on the reverse strand, counting down.
GTTACATTGAAGCTAATTAAAACCATCCAGGAACTACAGTAAAAAAGCTTAAATGCCAAATGAGACACAGACATCGTGCAACTATAGAGTGGGGTAAATATATTTTTAATATACAGTCTCCTATCTTTTTAATATACAGTATACAGTATAGTATCTTTGATATTAATACTGCTTAGGACATGTATGTTATTCTCAACCATTGTGGATTTATTATGCTCTCTGCTTACGATCGTGGTACAAGGAGACCTTAAAAATTGGGCAGAGAAAGTTGTCAAGATACCAAAAATGCAGCTGAAATATACAGCCAATAAAATTCCATTCTCGATATGGTTCTTAACTGTGTGGTATGTACTATTTAATTATATATATATATATATATATATATATATATATATATATATATATATATATATATATATATATATATATATATGTGTGTGTCTTTCTCCTAAAATGGCTTACTTGTTCATATGTTTTTTAAACAGGCAGTTTAAAAAAAGGTTTGTGATTTTTCTAACGACAACGTTTTCACTTTAAACTGCTTTTTTTTTTTTTTTTTTTTTAATTTAGCTTTGCCAAGAAAGCGATAAACAGACTTTTAGTACAAAGAAACGTCCCCTGCTTGCTTTTCAAAGACAAATAAATTTAAACGCAGAAGTTTTCTTTCATAGCTTGAGCTTTATTTCAAGATATAAGCTTTCTGTATATTCAAACATTCTGCATTAGAGAAATTGTATATCTAGTATCTAATGCTTTACAAAAATCTCATAAAACAGACATCAAATATCCTGTTCCTGTTTAAACAGCTGTGTCTGCAGTATATTCTTCTCTGCACTTTCCCTGAATTCAAGCCTTAATTCTCAAACTTAGATATTACTTTTTTTTTTTTTTAGTATTATTTTTTTTAAATCTAAATCTTTGTAGCAGTTGAAGTTGTTAAATTAAAATAAGATTGCCGAGTTGAGTATGGCCATTTCTAAGATGTGTTCCTGATGTAACAAAACAATAAATACAAATAATATTGTTCTGAAAACAAACAAAATGTTTATAGGTAAAACGGTTTGGCTAATTTCATAAAATCTTTTTTAGAAAATAACCATGTACAATTATATATATATATATACAGTATATAGCAGTCATACAGTGTATTGCGTTGTCCATTTGCGTCTTACTTTGAAATAACAGTTTCTCCAAATGGTGGTGAATCACACAGCCATGGGTTAAGACATGGCCAGACGCTACAGTGGGAATCCGCGGGGAAGGAGAGATGGAGAGATGGAGAGCAGGGCTGCAGTCCCCCCCCTCTCTCTCTCTTTCTCTCCCCCTCTCCCCCTCTCTCTCTCTCTCTCTCTCTCTCTCTCTCTCTCTCTCTCTCTCTCTCTCTCTCTCTCTCTCTCTCTCTCTCTCTCTCGTCTTGTTCAAAGCCACTCAAACTAAAAGCTCTGTCCTTGTGGTATCTCTGCTTCTGTTTACACAGAGCTGCTTATATCAGCTCTGTTTTTTCAAAAGTTAAGCTGGCAGGTTATCTCATCGAGTTCTTCCAAACATGTACAAAGCTATTGTGAGAGATACTCAATGATAGAACTGCTGGAAATAATAAACAGCTCAACTAAAGGATGAACCTCTTGGTATTTACTTTACCTTGTTCTCTGCTGTTATTTTGAGTACCTCTGGATTATAGAGAGAGGCACATTCACAAAGCTTCTTAAGAACTATATTGATTGATAACATATAGGGCTAGAATCTCTTTATTAGTATAAACACCCTTCTAAAAATATTGTTTAAAAGAACTGCTTAATGTCCGAGTTTCCTGATTTTTTTTTTTTCTGTTTCTTTATTGGGAGTGTTTTCCTTTCTGAAATAATTGTGTTAATCTTGGAAAGCTTGTGTTATAAAGTAATAATAAAGCCTGTTACATGTTTTATAACACATTGTTGCTACAGTCTGTTATTAACTGTCTATTGGTGTTTATAACAGTGTTTATTACATGTAATAGACACACTGTTGGTAATTCCACTGGTTCCTCTTGCATTTATTCCCTAAATGTTTGTGAATTGTTATTGTGTGTTTTGTTTTCTGTCCTGGGGAGTGGGGGTGAGCTCTGTCATGTATTAAAGGGGTATCTGTGACAGGATTTCCTAATCCTGGTCCTGGGGACCGTGTCTTCTGGTTTTCATTCCAGCTGAGTTCTCAATTACTTAATTAAACCCTTAATTGAAGTTGCTGATTTCATTCTTAAAATTCAATTGTTTACTTGAAATCTCCAGCTGTTTAAAAGCTGAACACAATTAAAACGTTCTAGTTAAGCTAATCGTTCAATCAAGGGTTAAATGAAATCATTGATAACTCAGTTGGAGTGAAAATCAGAAGATACAGAGGGTCCCCAGGACCAGGATTGGGAAACCCTGATCTATGGGGTACATTATATATGTCCTTTTCTGATGACCTCTTATAAACAGGTTATAACAGCAGTCCACGGTCTACTGCATCTGCGCAGTAATGCCGTGATTATTGTGTCAAAAGATTTATATTCACAAACATTTTTGCTCATTCATTTTGTAATAAAAACTTATAAGATTACGTTGATACATTTCCAGTACAGGATATTAACTGTGTGCAGTTACACTGCAGTTGCTACTAATTACCATAGGCATGTGGCTGCAGTAACTAGCAGTGGGAGTGCGCTGCAGCTTGGCGTTGTTAATGCACCTGTATTCTGGTCGCTGATTACATATTAAAACAATGTGACTTCTCTACTTTCCTTCTTCTTACAGGATCACTCAGTTGCAATGTTGCTGCTGTTATGTACCTAGTCTGTTTTTGACACCTGCGGCAGGTTGCTTGCATGTGCATAAGAAAGCGGCTTTCTCTTTCCCAAGGTGTCGGGTTGCGTGTATCCAGGCTGAGGTAGTAGGTTGTATAGTTTAGAATTACACCACGGGAGATAACTGTACAACCTCCTAGCTTTCCTTGTGACACGCAGAGTACCTCCCGTCCCGACTGACCGTCCCGCACCAAGGAGCGCTGCGTTGCCCGGAACACGGAATGGGTAAGACCCGCTTTGCAACGGTTTCAGTGATGCGTTAATGATCTGCAATGCCAGCCAGGTGTGAGTGAGAGTGCCAGTCTTGTCCTGGGGTGTACCGACATTCAAAGAGGGTGGTTTTCAAGGCAGGAACACTTCGGGGTTCCCAAAGGTTGTCATCCATGTAACAGGCACGTTGGATCAGATTCGTATGGATTGTCACACTGATATTCCTTGACTGTCTTTACACTGGGGTGAATGAACATGCTGTCTGTGTTGGGATTGAAACAACATGCGTGTGTCTTTTGTATTTATTTGCTTATTTAATGTCTTATTAGAGTCTGTATGATTCTGTATAGTTATTTATGCTTAGATCATTGTTTGCTTAACTATTCCAACAAAGAAACGTTTCTGAAAAGACTGGGCTGGTTGCAGGGATGCACAGTGGGGAATCATATTAGCATCGCTCCATGAAGCGCCCACAGTTGAAGTAATAGAGCATGTGCAACCTCAATATGCTTCCCCTACCTCAGAAAAAGCATTTTTTGTCAAATCATACAGACATAATAAGAAATTACTTAATACGAAAATGTAGACGATATAAAGCATTCCATTAAGCAACTTCAGTGTTACCGTGTGACATTTTAAATGTTCGAGGGTGTTTTATCAAACAGACACCACAAATGCCTTTGCCTTTAATTAGTGGAGAGGATGAATGACAGCAGCTTCTCTCTTTGTAGGCTATGGTATGGTTAACAAAATGATCGTTTAACAGCAGCCCTGCCATCTGCTTGTAATTATAGAAGATGTTAACCTCAAACTTAAGACGGATGTACAACTTAATTATCATGCTGAAACCACAAAGCAAATCGTTCGGGTTTTCAGCAAAATACTGCATACCCTTACTCTAATTCTGTTACCAAGTTCTGGTAGCCACCACTGAATTTAACTGGAAACGTGGGTCCAAACGAGATAAAGTAACTAAAATGAAAGTAGATAATGATGTGTGTTTCTTTCAATACTGCACAGGAAAAGTACATGACAAGCTCAATTATGCAGTTAGCTCTAACTATACACAAAATGGCAGGAAGTACAAATGAGGTTAATTCAGTCACATAATCTTACAGTCTTGAAAGCGTTACAGAACACCCTGCAGCGTTTACAAGACGCACGTTACTTTAGCTGGGTTCTGGGCTGTCCCTGTCAGTGTTTTTAAACATAATCCTGCTTGTTTTCATATTTGTGTTCACACACAAGGTCACAGACCGCATGAGGAATACATTTCTCATTCCCCAGGAGATCATTTCTCTTACAAGCATCAATGTGTATCCGGATCACGCCTCCTCCTGTAGGGTCGCTGCCAACGGTTTCTGTTCCCTCAAAGCGCCATTTATTTTACTCAGATTGTTACAGGAGGAGAATGAACTGGGCACGCCATGTGACTGGAATCACGTTCTGTAACAGAATGAACAAATGTTACGTGCAAGAAGGATTTCACTAGCGCTGTTCTCTGTGGTGTTGGGTTGTGTTCCTCCAGTATTGAGCTATTCATGTTCTTCTCCAAATCTACCTGGCTTTCAGCTTGTCTGGAGACAGCCTTCCTCGTTTCTTTCAAGTCATGTGACGATGTAACCTTGCAGCGCGTGTCATAACTGAAAAGCTATGCTTTAAATGGACTGAGGAAGCTTGATAAGCCCCAGTCAAGCTCAAAGGGAGTTCAAAGCCATGGAAAGGAAGAGGGCATTACTATCTAATACAGCTTGAATATTACACGTGGTTATACAAGGCAAAAAAGTAATAGAAAAGGCTGTGATACGTAGCACACATTTTTGTTTAACTGGTCTGATTAATCTGTTTGGAAACCAGCACTGCTGAGATGTATACTGCTTTATGCACTGCAGAAATCTATATACACGATCACGTCATCAACACGTGACTATTGTGGGTTGGCAGCTTGAATAGGGAGTTATCGAGAAATAGCCACGAAACATTCTGTATCGAAACTTTGAATTTAAAAAAAAAACTCACGTCAAATCACTGCGCTTCCAGTAGCATTAAAGCAAGTGTTTCTGCTGTAGTGTCAGCTTCAGACACAATATTGACATCTCCAGAGGAAATCTTATATATTAGTGCAGGCCCTTCTTGCCACAAACGAGAAGCAACTGAGAGTGTGCGGGTCTCCTTGGCTGCGTGAAAGTTAACGAGAGATAAGAGACGGGCCGCTAGTTTGTCATTGTTAACTGGAGGTCAGAGTTGCTGTAGCAAGTCTTCCCACAGGCAGAGGTCAGGAGGGACCATGGACTTCATTAGTAATGTTACATTGACCTTTCAGGGTTTGGAAGGAGGTGGTTTCCAGACTTTAGTGACCTTTTTTTTTTGTTTTGTTTTGTTTTTTTTAATCAGAGTTGCTAACTCATTTTTCAGCCACAGTAAAAGCTGAACCATGCCCGTGATGGCTGTGCACAATGCACTATAGTTAGCAGGCTCCTGTGAAGAACCCCTGTCACATAGGTGCTCTGAAAGGTGAGTGATTTATTAGGGTATTTAGGTAGCCCCTGAAAAATAAACATCTAGAAGTATAAGGTAGCAGTTTGTCTATATCAGGCACTACCGTTAAAACTCATGTTAATTGGTGATTTTATTTGTAGTGCTGCAGTCTGGTGTAACTAACAGAGTCTTGTTCATGAGCGCTGTGTAGCTTACTTGCAGGGTGTGGAGAATTCCACTCCACCAGGGAGTAATTGAAGACAGAAATGAAGAATGTGCTGGGTTATCAGAAAGAATGGGACCCCCAGTTGCTGCTGTGTTCACATTTAGCTTCAGTGTTTTGTTATATAAATCCCGTTCCCAGTTTTCAGTGTTTATATTTAAAGGATTGTGCAACGCACTGTAATAAAACGCACTTTTAAATAGCTTCAAATGATATTTTAACAGTATTTTTTTTTCCCCCATAATTTTTGATGACATCGAATACTGAGCTGGGAAAGATCCTCAGTGCTCCTAAAACAGTACATAAACATTAACCCGTTTACGATTTACAGTAAAACTGTTTAGTAGCATTAGATAACAAAGTCTCCACTGCCTGCCTCACAATTACCGCGGCCATTCAATAAATTACATTTTACATGTGCACCTCTCTCAAACATTGAAAACTGAAACACCTAAAAAAATACAGCAGCAGCTTCACTCATTTAATACAGTAATAGCGTTTCCTTGTTTCAATAAAAGTAGCACATGTCAGTTCACTAAGGTAGAAGCATTGCGTTTAACCACAATCCCACACTACCACCTTAAATCCTTGATTTACATTGAAAGCAACCGTGGAGTGTATTTGTGGAATGTGTAAATCAATCAATCCTGATGTCCTTTCGACTCCCGGAAATGGCGCTGGGTAGGATGAACCTTGTGTTCCAGGCTAGTTAATGAAACTCTGGTCCGGGTGAATATTCCTGCAACAAGGAGCTTTACACAGTGTGTTGCATGTTCAGTTTACCATCAGCTAGGGGTGACACCAAACAGTCGACTTGTCAAATAGAAAAGTGACGGCCGACCTTCAGAAACAGTACGCCGGCCCATCGCAGGTTATGTGACGGTGAAGTCATTGTGAAGGTTTCAGATGAGGCTGCAAACCATTGCAATATAAGTGACGCTTCAGAAAATTAATACAAAGTCTGAGCTTAAAGTGTAGTTTCCCAAAAAGCAAAGAGTTATGAAACACTGTGCTCACAGCTGGAGCAGCTACACTTTATCAAATACACAAGCTCTTTTTTTTTCAACTTTTTGTACATCAACTATTCGACTCAGATTAACCAAATTAAAATTTCTCAAAGGGGTTTGTTATAGCAGCAGTTCTCAAACATTTTCTAACTGGGAGCGAGAATTCATAAAGTACTGTTCTGTGTTTCAGAGACCCCAGCAGGTCTCTGAAACTAAACCCATTGGTTTTCACATTCTAAAACTATTCCGGCTGGTTTCACAGACCCAGATTACCTTGTATCCTGACGAAGGCACTGTCTGAAATATGTGTGTTAGATATCCATAGCTGTCCTTGGTAATGTAGTCCAAGATGTGTGCTAACCAGGCTCTGTGAAACGAGGCAGAGGAAAGTCAAGTTGACAGTGTCTTCACACTAACGAGGGTATTTGCCAAAACGTTTTGCTGCACTTTTTTTTTTTCATCAGTAACTTCAGACACATGAATTGCAAGGTGAGATTGAGGGATCGTCGCTTTCCTTCATCAGTATTCTGAGTTTTGCCTCAGTCTTTCTGGCTGGGTGCAGTAAACGTTGTGTATTTCAGTGAGATACGCCCCAGGAATGATTTGTCAGAGCTGTTTTCTCCAGGGAGTAATTTATACTTGTTTTTTGGTGAAAATTGATGTGACGGCAAAGTTCTAAAAACTATCTAAACAAACTTTTTAACAGCAGTTATATAAAACCCTATATTCTCCACACTTTGATCATAGTCCTGCTAGCCTCCTAGTGATCATTTGAGTTTGGGTATAAGCCAGTAAACAGTGGATTTGATACACATTTAAAAATATTTCTAATGTGCAATTATGTGTGTACCCTTATAAAAGTCTACCACTGAATGCGCAGTTTTACTACGCTTCTCCTGTGGTTCTACTCTGCATTTAGCAGTTACCCTGGTTTGCCATCTTTACTAATATGCTTTGCCATACTTTGCTGTTCTTTACAATGTTTCACCATGCTTTCTTTATGTTTTATTACACTTTGCTATGCTTTTACTAACTTGTATAGGGGTACACTGGTTACGTTGCAGGGATGGCATGCACATTAAGGTGGTAATATTTTATGAGAGGACCTACATAGGGTTAAGTACTCATGGAAAACATTTAAAAGTGTCTGTGAGTCAATTTCTGCAAATGTACACTGAAGCTGAAACAACGCGATTAGTAAGTATTTCAATTATCTGCTGTGGCCTCAATAAATACCAAGCAACAGCTTTAAGTGTTAACCCTTATATAGGCGTATAACAGTGAAAAATTGCGAAGCGTAATAAAGCATTGTGAAAGCATGGTAAAACATAGCAAAGCATCGTAAAGCAGGTTAAAAAAACAAGCATATCAAACCATGATAAACTATGGTGAGTGTATAATATAAACATGGGGAAAGGGTAAATTACCATGCAAACTTTAATAACACAGGAGCCCTGCGTGCAGGCTTTATATAAAGGTCGGTCTTTTGAAATAAAGCAAAATGCGGTCTAATTTCATCATGTGTTTTGTTTGCACATTTCTGGACAAGAAACAGTCATTATTTGCCAAACTTACCAGTGATGACATGAACGGTTATTTTCAGCCACAGAAAAAGAGCAGTAAACGAGCCAGCAGTGTATAAAGTACTTAAAGCTGCAGCGTCCCACAGGCGCGTTGACTTTTAAACAGAGAATATAATCCCTGGTGACAGTGTGCAGGAGACTTCCACAGCACTGCACTCCACCTTGTTGAGAAGTGTGGTTCCCAGACACCCCGTGCGTCACTCTTCAGTCCTAACACACTTGCTGCTTACAGCACTAGGAGGTTATGAACATATTAAAAAGCAAGTTGCTACAAACAGCAACAGTTCCCATTCCTTTATTTATGATGTTTGCAATTGTTCCGAGTAGCTACAGGTGCCGCTGCTGAAGTTGAAAAAGCCAGACGACTTACTGAAGTTGCCTCAACCCTCTGTTGCTCTAAAAACCTGGAACAATCATGTTGGGTCAGTTATTCCTGTATCGGCTCAAACAGTGCGGACTGGACAGTTAATTAGACTGTATGAAGAAAACGTTATGCTAACGCTATCATTACATTGACCTGTAAATCTGATAAGCAGTCTAAACTGCATCCCTTTCAAAAGGAGGTACACAGAGGGGACTGCAAGAGGCTCTCCTGTTAGACCTCAGTGCAAGAGCACAAGAGAAATGAGATGCTCTGGTGATGTTGTTAAGGACTAAGTTCTGGGTTGTGAGAAAAAAAACAAAAAAAAACTCCAAACCGGAGCAACAGAGCTACAGAACGACTGCAGGTATCATAAAAACGTAAGGGGGGGGGGGGGGGGGGTAAAATAATTCTCAGCTAACTGCTCTTTAAAACAAGAACAACATTTTCCAATTGGAATTTCTGTAATGCTGACAGTAATCCGATTAAAACCTGATATGAAAAGAAATAAATTAAAAAATACACTTTTGATTCTCGTTCAAGGAACGGTGCATTGTAACTCCAGATCTCGAGTTCACTGTGGAACGTCTTTTTGCCCCAGTTGCCCCCACGCAGCCCTAGTAGAGTGTCTTGTGCGTTTTTTGTGAAGTGTTTGTTTTGTCAGTTTGCACGTCCTGTGCAGACATGATGTCACCCGGCAGGATGTATTTCAACAGCAAATTGACAAATAAAACAAGAAACTGTGCGGCATGAATAATGCATTGCGCTGCATCAGTGCTTCTCGGGTTGTCTAGACGTCGCTGTGATTTTCCAGAGCTGTTCGTCTTCAATCCAAGATTCAGAAAGACTGTTCTGTAACTCACCATGTGCCTCACAGTCACTGTCAGCTGCAGCCACAGACTGCAACACATGATAAGAAATGTTAGGGAACGCGTCCAAAACACACACCTGAGTAAAGGTATACTACGTCTTATAACTAACAATGAATGGAAGAGGAAATGATGATGATTAACTCTCAAGATCAGTGGCTTTTATTTGTCCTCTTATGTGTGCTTGTGACAGGTGTTGGATTGAGAGTACTGAAGACTAGTCTTACTCTAGTCACACTCAGGTATCTCAGCTGAACTAGTCGGTTAGATTCTATTGAAGCCAAAAGATGACTGAAAAACAAAATGATACAAAGTTTAAATAAAACAGAAAAAGTGGTTCAAGACTTAAGTCTGTAGTCTGAAAAGACTCTTCCCAATAAACTAAACCATCCCCTAGAGAAACTGTGAGCCCTCAAGTCCAAGGTAGTTGAGGCACAGAGTAAGGGGGGAAAGCTTCAGCTCTGGTAACATTTCTGAGAGTCGAATTGTTGGAATAATTTGATGTTATGCTTCTGAACCCAGCACTGGCTATATCAGAAAAGCCTGAGCAGGAGATCCAACTGTGGGCACACAGACTGTTTGATTATATTGTTTATTGATAACCAGCCCTGAGAAAGCATTCCAGACCGCTCTCTATTTTGTGTTCGCCAGTTTGTGCTGCAGGTTCGCTGTATTTTGTTGCAATGAAGGGTGTAGAGCCGGGCACTGTGATTCCCATCTGTGCTGGGGTTTATTTTTTTATTATTGTGCAGGACTCAAGAAGCATTAAAACATCGGAACTCCAGAATAGAACTTTGGGGCAATACCAGAAAGAACCTTCAATATGATTACAGAAACTCGGATAACCACGGATCTACAAAAGCCTGTGCATTTCTTATAATAAACACAGAAGAAGGGAATTAAATAAAACAACCCCTAATTATATTTCAGTCTCCACACGTCCACCCTTTGGAAGTCTTTCTAAGTTAATCACATGTACTACACATGAAGACCAGTTTTCGACAGGTTCCAGACCATAGGTGTTTGACTGCAAATGGGAGGAGTAATATGAGATAAAAGACTAAAAACATGAGCAACGATGGATTATTACAGTGAGGCTAAGAGCTTGCAGACGAGCAGAATTAGTCCGAAAGAATGCATCTCGTTTCTTCAGCCCAGTATGCGCCCAGCGTATGAATACTCAGCTTCTCGTTTTAAATCTGGCACGCAATGTAGAGGCTGAAGATTGTGGGTCAGATCTACCCCGGCACTGCTCAGGAGTTAACATAGCAACAGTCCCTTTTTAGATTTCTGATTCAAAGTGTATTAATACATCCCTGTATAGGGTCTCATATTTCATATATATATTTGAGAACTTACCTGCCCTCCTAGACCCATATACTTTAACAAGGAATAGTTTGCCACTGTTGGTTCAATTTCCAAAGCGCTCCTTCCAGTTTTTTTTTTTTTTTGTTGATAATATTATAAGAAACTGCTTTATCTGTAAGACCTTGACTAGATATATTTGTGTAAAATAACAGGATTTAAAGACTGAAGTAAATGCTATGGTGAGATTTGATTGAGCCTTTCTTACCCACTGTGTAATATCACTGAACAATTAAAAAAGCATGATCCGACATCTGATCTGTTTAATATAAGATGAAGTGCAGTCTCCTCTGTCTTCATTGCAGGCTATTATCTGCAAAGGTGTCCAGTTTGCAAAAAAAAAAAAAAATAGAAGACAGCCGTTTTGCTTGTGTGAAAAACATCATTATCTGCATTTCAATGTAATTGTGTGATCGTGCCCTTATTATACGCAGCGTGACTAGGACTGTCCATTTTTATTAAACCCTAGGTGCTGTGGGTGATTGTTAGAGCGTCTATAATGAGAAGTCAGATTTTGAAACACTGGTTAGCAGAATGTTATTTTGTCTGAGATACCTCCAGAGTGGTAGACTGCCACCTGGTAAAACGCTGACCTGGTTAGCCAGCCCAGGAGGGCTGAAGGTAGGAAACGTGCATCAGATTCATGGCATGGCTTTATTGGCTTACTTCGCTTGCCTTTGGCTCTTCCTGATTTCTGGGTTTGGATAATTCCAGGCATTTGTTATTCTGGCTCTTGCCTCCAAAGATTCCTAATAGAAACCACTTGTACAAGCTAGTTAAGCCCTTTGATGTGGTGCACCTTGGTAAAAATAAATAAATAAATAAATAAATAAAATAAAACAGAGGAAGCACGATAAAGCACAGAGAAGCATGGTAAAGCACAGAGAAGCACGGTAAAGCACAGAGAAGCACGATAAAGCACAGGGAAGCACAGTAAAGCACAGAGAAGCACAGTAAAGCACAGAAGCACAATAAAGCACAGAGAAGCATGGTAAAGCACAGAAGCATGGTAAAACAGAGAAGCATGGTAAAGCACAGAGAAGCACTGTAAAGCACAGGGAAGTACAGTAAAGCACAGAGAAGCACTGTAAAGCATTGTTTCACGTTGAACTATAATGAATAAATGGGACTACTGCATGTTACTAATTTAGTGTGCAAGATCTCTTATGTGGGAGTCAAAACTGATATAAAGTGTAGCCTGTGACTTTTCAGTTAAGTCTGCTTTTTTTTTCAGAGATCCCTCCAACTATTATCAAGTGAATTGCTGTTAGATAAGAGGAACAAATAGAGCGTTCTGTTGAAACTGCTGTGTGCACGCTGCTGTCGACGGCTCCTCTCCTTGCCTCACTGCTAGAACACATGCAGGATACATAAAGAAGTACGATGGTTGCTATGTATCAAAACACACCAGCGTATGAGAAAACTGAACCCAAAAATAGACAAAACTCATTCCAGGCCATCGCTCCAAGGTCCAGTTAGTTTTTAACAGTAAATCAGTCCAAGACATTTGAACAGTTCACTGTGTGTACAGGTCGTTTAATATTGAGTATGCTTATGATATTCCATAACTAGAAAGAAACAACTTCAGCACACTTCATAGATGTTATATTAGCGTCTATTGACGTAACTAACACTTCATTTTGGAGACTGCTACTGCTGTCTGATAAACTCTGTGTCTTGGTTTCCTCTAGTCTTACCTCAAGTGTTTGATGATTCAGTTGAGGGGTGTTTTGTAGAAATTCCTGAGGTTAGAATTCATTTTTAAACGCCAAGCCCTCTTTAGGATTAAGCAACTTGTCAACAAATACATGTGGTTACTAAATTCTTGAGTCACCCAAATGATAAAATGTTGGGAAAACGCTCTTCTCCAGATTTATGATTGATTGTTTAAATAAGTAAGAGGCAATCGTTACAGTTGCCTTTTGAAGATGCAGAGGGCTTTGTGTGTTGCAGACAAGGTCCAATTTATAGATTTCAACATCAAACAAAGAAAAACCTGGCAAGCATTGATAATTCCTGTTTTTTTTTTTTTCTTCTATGAAGCATGCTGTTTTGCCACCAACACAGTTTCATAACCTCCCAGGCCATCTTCACCTTTGACACTTCGGCTTTCCACGTAACCAGGTACCACCAACTTAGCATACGTTTCCTCACACTGTGTCCCCTCCCCAAAAGTTCTGGTGCGAAAGCAATGCTGTCTCTCTACTCAATTCCCAGTCCACTGGCTGCCAGCGCTGTCTGACGGTGCAGGCGGTTGATTGTGGATTTGAGATCAATCAATCAATCTTTATTTTATATAGCGCCTTTCATAGTGGACCACCATCACAAAGCACTTTACAAGATGCAGTAACAACAAGAAAATCCATAATACTTTAAATACAGAGAAATGCATAATACATGATATACAATAAAAAACAATGCCTAACCCAATACAGTGAAAAATGCATAGAACACGAAATAGTTCAACACCAGAGCAGCTAATAGCAGATATCAGGCTTAAAGAGCATGGAGAGCAAGAGAGAACAGGTGGGGCTTGAGAGTTGATTTGAAGGGAGCGACTGGAGCGTTGTGCACCAAAGCTGGGAGAGAGTTCCAAAGAGACAGAGTCATGGAGCTAAATGAGCGTTCTCCACAGGCCAAGACCCACAGACTCATATGTTAGAGAGCACAGCGCTAGCACTGAGCATAGGGATCTGGAATACAGAGATTGCTGTACTCTGCTTTACGCCATGGCAGTGTCGAAGCACGGGATGGAGCAGTTAGCTTTCAGCAGTCTGTTTTGATTTGTTGCACCTGATGAACATGTCCTCCAGCACTGAGCCACTTGGAACACAGCAGTAAACGATAAATGTGGTATTCCTTACATCTGCTAGGGACAGTGTTGCAGGGGGACAGGTTAATGATTACACCCTGGTGTGCCCAATGTACTTGAAGGTTATACATGATATTGAGAGCTTTATTGAAGTCTACAGTATAAGGTACATAAAGACTAGAGCCGTTAGCTGCTCATTTGTTGTAAAATGGGTACGGTAGAAGCCAGGATTAGTCACAGGGGGGGTTATTGTTGTAGCCTGACTATCCCAGACTGCAGCTTAGACTGGCAAAATGCTGATTGGTCTGTGCTACTAAAAGTGATGAGTGACTGATAGGGAAGACAGCGGTTGCAGAGGATTGCGAGGCTTCAATGAAAAGACACATTGCCTCGGGCTTGGCTCGCACAATCCCTACAGCCAGTCCTAGTTTCAGAACTTCCCTTGTGTTGGTCTGTCACTGAATTGACCAGCTGCCAGTTTGAGCAATCAGGCCCGTGATATATATGTTCTGAACCCATTGCACTAATCACAAATGAGTCACACTGTAGGCTTACTAACAGGAGTTGTTCGTGCAGCTATAAGGGAGGAACGCTATTTAACATCAGAGTCCTGGCTCCTGATCAGTTCAATAGTATACTTCATTGATGGGGCTCTGAAACCTGGCACAGCGAAGGCTCGTGCTGGATTCAAGCCAAGGTAACCCAACCACTCCGTGCAGGTGGCATTCCATAGATATTCGGATGCATAGGGAGTCTGTTCTTCCTTAGGAAAAATACAAGTGGATCTGTGGACTGGAAATGGCAATGTCTGTCTCAGTATGACTGTTGTTACCATCCTTGCCATGCTTTCACAAGGCTTTATTACACAATGGGTTTTTACTGTGGTAAACATTTCTGCGACTGTAAGACGTGTCGAACCCAATTCAACTGCAATGCACCTTAAAATCAGCATGCTGCCTGACCATAAAAATACTTCATCCTGCAAAGCAGACCGACAGCCTGTCTGTGTTTCTACCTCAATTTGTTAACCCCCTCCACCTGCAGCCTTATCAGGAGACCCCAGATGAATAAAACACTGCCCCCTCTTGGCACGTCCGGGAAATTACTAGACAGACTGAACGTGCAGCTGTCTGCAGTCCTGCCTCTGCAACTGCCTCAGCTGGAAAAAAAAAAAAGAGCGACGATTTCCTTTTTCTTCCTTTGTTTGCAGCAGGGTAGAGGAGAGAAGGGGGGGTGGAGCTTGGGGTGTGTCTTCTGCTGTATTGTTTAAGCTCGCTGCAGTGCATGATTCAGGCACAGAAGAAACGTTCATCATCCTCCTGCTGAATACCTGAGCTGGCATCATGCAGAGTTAACCAGTCTTCTGATGCCAAGCTGCTTTTTACACATACTAGCACACTATGTGGAGCCATTGTGGCGAGAGACTAGGTTAAGAAATGCAGGTCTTTTTTTTTCTTTACAGTGCAGTGGAATTCTGTGCTGCTCACCCCCTGCTCCCCCCCCCCCACTCCCATCATACACAGCAGAGCGAGATCTCAGGAGGAGATGTAGCGAGGCTCGTGATCACAATGCGGAAAGTGTCTGGACCTCAGTCGCACTGGCGTTGGGTGTGGATGGGATGGGGGGGGGGGGGGGGGGGGGTTTTTCATCAGTGAAGGGGAGATATCTCTGGGACGGTATGAAGCCAGAACAGTCACACCTGTGAGACGCTTGTCAGCTCGTGAAACATGCAGACACCAACAGACGAGAGACCTTTGCGCCTTCTGTTTTAGCCGGGTTTAGTGGTGGCGTGGTCAGTCTGCTAATTTGTTGTCACGTTAAGAAACTGTTTAAATGAAAAGCGGATCCAGCAGCAATTAACCTCACCTTTTCTGCTTTAATAATTTCTTCAACCGAGTCTCCTGTCGACAGCAGGATATCGCTTAGAGTGGAAGTGCACAAAAAGTCCTGGAGAGATCCTTACATAATTAACCGATTAAGGTCTGGGTGGAGGTTAAAATTGGTTCAGTTGAGTAATTTAGGGTACAGTCGAAACAAAGACCAGGAGAGTTTGGGATTGGGCACCCCTGGCTCAGTGAATACCGCCGTTGTTTTTTTAAAAAAAGAGGATTGAATTTTGCATGTCATTGTCAGTTGTTAAATGTATCACATAACAAAAGTACTTGGGATTTGATTTCCAGAACAGCAGCTTTGCAGCAAAGTGGTTCAGAAGCTGCTGTGTGCCGGGCCGCTCTTGACAACAGCAGAACATGCTTTCTTTTGTTGAGGTATTCCACCCTGAGGCGTTCCTGCCGTATTATTTGAATTGGTGGCGTGGTCAGTGTGCGGGTGTTTTAAGCCAGTCAGCAACTGGTTAAATCTCAGTGGCTCTGTGCTTCCTCTGCCTCTCTGAAATCAGCTTTATTTGTCTTGCCTGTGACTGTTGGACTGTGGCAGCCTAATATTGCAGCTCTCTGCTGATGGTAGCAGCATATATAGCTGACAGGGATTGGAAAGAGGGAAGGCTTCAGGAATGTGGAAAGCATCTCTGGCCTGTTTGGTGGTTAGAGTGTATGTGTTTTGTGGAGGAGGGGAGTGAAGGGAGGGAGAGGGGGTTTAGTCAGGGAGCAGACAGCAGACTGACAATGAGTTCATTTTTAACACAGGAAAATTAGCGCACGTTATAAATATAGTGTGAAGCGGCAAAGGATCGGTGGAACAAGATGAGATTGCAGGCAGTCTAGAAAGAAAGAAGAGGGTATTGCAGTTTGGTTTCTCTATAGATAGCGGATCTTTTTTTTATTTTATGTTATCGCGCTCGTCCGTGGGGCGCACCGAATGGAGAGCGAACGTGCTTTGTTGTATTTATTTTATTTTTAGTGCAGGAAGGCTTTTTATTTGAAGTCGTCGGTCACCTGCTAGATAATGGTTAAGTAAACCGGCTGGGAGGATGTTCTTTTTCTAATATTGTCTGGCATTATTGTTGAGCCAGTATATGCATATAGAGACTCTAGTTGTGTGTGCATGAGATATATATATATATATATATATATATATATATATATATATATATATATATATATATATATATATATATATATATATATGTATGTTTGCTTTTGCTCAAAATGTAATCTATGCCTGCTTTTAAATGTATGCACATGGGGGATGCTGGCTGCTGTGGATGAAGGTAACAACAGAATGAGTCTAATATTAGCAATGCCGTTGCAGTATCTGTCTGGAAGGAATGAATGATAAATGAGGTTGCCACCGTGTGCTCTTAGTGGTGGTGGGGGGGATTCTCAGCAAAAGGCTAAAGGTGATTACAGCAGTATTGATTCTCGAGTGTACTGGGGCTGAAGCAGACATGGGAGAAAATCTGATCAACGGTCAACAAAGAGGATTGGAGGATGCTGAAACCAGACACTGGAGAGAGAGAGAGAGAGAGAGAGAGAGAGAGAGAGAGAGAGAGAGAGAGAGAGAGAGAGGGGACAAGAGAGGTGGGGGGGGGGGGGAGAGAGAGGGAGGGGAGGGAGGGAGAGAGGGGAGAGATAATTCTCAGGCACCCCTGAGAAGGGAGAGGGGGGGAACGAAGATAGAGGTGGTAGGACTTAGGCTATTTACGTCAGGGGAGTGGAGACCCGAGAATCACCAACCAAAAAAAGGAGGAAGAGGAGAGAGAGCGCTTCTCTAGGAGAGAAGGGGGGGAGAGAGAGGAAGAGCTCTCTTCCCGACTCGAGAGAGAGAGGACTGGGGGAGACTCTCTCTCTCTCTGAGACGAGAGAGAGAGAGAGAGAGAGAGAGAGAGAGAGAGAGAGAGAGAGAGAGAATGAGAGAGAGAGAGGGGGGAGGAGAGAGAGAGGGGGAGAGAGAGAGAGAGAGAGAGAGAGAGAGAGAGAGAGAGAGAGAGAGAGAGAGAGAGAGAGAGAGAGAGAGAGAGAGAGAGAGAAGGAGAGAGAGAGAGAGAGAGAGAGAGAGAGAGAGAGAGAGAGAGAGAGAGAGAGAGAGAGAGAGAGAGAGGAAGAAAGGGGGCAGTGTGGTCTAGAGAATTGTATCCTGTCGTTGATTTGTGCCTGATGTGTGTTGTCCGTCAGTATCCTCCCTACTTTTTTTCTTCCCCACGCCTAGGGGAGCCAGTAAAAGATTAAATTTTGCTTCTATAAGCCTGGCACATCGTGCCGCTATGTCTGTGGAGCCTGAGGATTTTGTATAAGATTGTCTTAATGATGCCAGGGTCATGCAGCTTTGAGGAGCAAGAAAGAGAGAGGGAGTGTGAGAGAGGGAGACAGAGGGAGACAGAGCGCGTGCAAGAGAGAGAGGGAGAGGAGCACAGGCAGGCAGAACACAGAAACGAGGGAGACTTGTTGGCTTGAGGTGGACTGTAAAAAAAAAAAAAAAGGTGAAAATGATCTGTGTAAACAGGCAAAGGGGGGTTCGGAATGAAGCGGTGAACGAGTGCAGGGGAATGAAAAAGCGCGGTTTGATAGTCTGACTGTTCCTGCAAAAATCAGGGCCTCAGGGTCTAAATGTTTTCAGCTGTGTAGGGAAATGAATGGATAGTTCTTTCTTTTTTTCAGTTGGAGGGAGGGGGAGTAGCGAGGTCTGGAGCTTTAGTGACAATCCGGCTGTGTCAGTTGGGAGTAGGTGTTTTGGGCTGTGCTGTTTCTTCCGCGCTCAGGTCTTTATCTAGAAAGCTAGACAGAGAGGTAAAGAAAGCATTGAGCTAGAATTCAGAGAGGAGAAGAAGAGAGGGGAGGAAAAAATCCATTACAAAGTCTGCTGCAACAGGCGTTGGCGCATTCTTTTTTTGGGAGGGGGCAGGGGGGGCAAAAAGCTTGCACCTTTGGAGAGCCGCAGATCTCTGTGCAGTTGTGTGGTTGCATTTGCCAGCTCTTTATGTTTCCTACAAGAGGAAAATGAGGATAAAGCAGAATATGTATTAAAAGTAGAGAAGGAAGAGAGGGGAGGGGGCGCATGTCTGTCACGGCCCCCTGTGAATACTGAATGACAGTCTGAAGCTTGATCTCGTTAATTTGGCCTTGGCTTCAGACTAGCAGCTGATGCACTGAGGCCCTGACGAGGATACTGGAGAAAGGATTTTTTTAAATCTATTCTTATCATTATTGCTATTTGTGAAAGTAGTTTTTTTTTTCTTAAATTCAGGAGTGTCTGTCGTCGATGTTTCTTCATCCTCTTATTTCCGATCGCCCTTTTCCAGTTTTCTTTTTTACTGCACGTGGAGATCTTTTTCGTCGCCTTTTCTATTTGAAAAAACGTTTTTTTCTTTAAAGCCTCTTTGGTTGCAGTTGCATGCGAACCCCCTGCCTTCAGTGTGTCGGTTCAAGTTGAAATCTGAGATTTTTTTTTTTCCCTTCCCTCCTCAGTCGACACTGCTGCTAGCTGCCTGCCGACTGCTCCAGAAAGCAGCCTCTCTTCACTTCCAAAAAGGGTGAGTTCCTGACTGACTTGTTCTTCCATTTTTCTACCCTCCAACATGTGTTGCCGGTGCTTGTCATTTAGCTGTTTAAACCTGAAATGTTTGGTTTTGCATGATTTGTGGCGCAGCCTTTTTAAGGGTTCTGCCTCCACTGTTGTTACAATGTCCCGATCCTTTTTATTATTATTATTATTTATTTTTTATCTATCTCAGCTTGACAGAAACACTGCAATGTTGAGCTGCAGCCGACAAGCAAGGGAGAATGTTTGAATAGAGAATGCTTAGCAGTGGCGCACCTGAGCTTCTGAATCCAAACCCTACAGTGTAATGACCATGCTCGTAGTAAATGCTGCATTGTTTAGTCTGGGTGGTGGTGGGGAGGGGGGGGGGCAGTGTTGTGTCTGGGTTTTTTCTTGCACTTCTTGTCAGTTTATTTGATTTTGTTATTTTCTTACTGGAACTCCATGCACCCCTCTTAGTCCCTGAGACCCTAACTTGTGACGTTTCGCATTCATGTCCACGGGTTAGGCTCTCGGGAGCTGCGAGCGGTGCTCAGACGTCTTTTCTTTTTTTATTGCTATCATTTTAATAACGGAAGAAGAACCGGAGAGAGCCTTTAGCCGGGAGAGAAGGCAGGGGAGGTGGGAGGATGGAGGAATGCCGGCGAAATCAAAAGCACAGTCATGTGACTGTTCAGTGGGTAGCATCAGCTGAGAAATATTTCTGCAGGCATTTTGTGAAATGAAAACAAACGAAGCTTGTTATAAATCTGGAGAGAGGGAAAGGGGAGAGAGAGGGGGTGTTTCTGTGTTTCTCGATCCAGAGAGCAGCACAAAGTACTTTTGGAGCGTGACCGGAACAGCTCGGTACACTTGTGCTTGACCTCAACAACCCTTATCCAGCATGTGCAGAGAAACACTCTTTTTGAGGTGGGGTGGGAGTGGAGGATTTGGATGCACAGCTACATTATTTTGTGCATTAGTTTGCTGTGTGTTATTTGTCAGCTATACAATTTTATTTTTTGTGGTTTGCAGGTTGTAATCCAAAAGTTTTGAAGCAAAAAATATATATATACACTGTGGTTGCCCAGTATATTTAATCAACAGTTGTAATCATTCTAGGTTTTTATATTATTATTATTATTATATTATTATTATTATTATTATTATGTATTATTATTATTATTATTATTAATACTGTGACCACTAATGCGACCAACTACCAAAAATAATATTAATAAATCAAGCATTATTATTATTATTATTATTATTATTATTATTATTATTATTATTATTATTATTATTATTATTATTATTATCTGATTTGATCTCAGTACTTTGAATGGTTTTATTCCTGATTTTAGCCTTGCACAGTAGAAGAACTATCACTGTGTGTAAAGGACGAGCGATACGTCTGTCCAAATGGTAAACTAAGAGGACTTGAACAAGCCTTTATTGAAAAGATGTCCGTTTACTTTTATAACGTCTGTCTGGCTGAATATCAAGGCTGCTAAACTGACTTCACTTTCAACGAAAGAATAAAAAAAATAACCATTTAAAAAAATAAATCACCCAGGGTATTATATTTTAGGCTTTTTTTTTTTTCCAGCTTTTTTTCCATCTTGACTTCTTTCATATTTTGAAGTAGAAAAGTCAGATCGATATATAAACTGTGAATTTAAAGAAGCAGATGGCTTTGTTTTAAAGCATCATACGGCTATAGAGCTTTCCAACACATGTAATTCAATTGCAGGTTGTGTCATTGCTGTGGAAATGGCTGAGTTGTTAATCCAAGCGGATAACTGTGTAAAATACTGTGTTAATAATGCTTGCTGTTTCACAGCTGCGTCTGTGGAGGACTGGGCTAGGTGAGATTTCATCTCTTGCTTTTTTTTTAATGCCCACAAAGTAAAAATAATAAGTGTCCCAGTGTGAGATATTGCACTGCTTAATCTGCTGGTTGTCTTGCTTTTTCATCGTATTTCATCCTGAAACCCCTGAATGGAGATTGTTCCGAAAGAAAGAAAAGCTTGTGATTGCTGTTTACCACTGTTAAGGTAGACCAGTGGAGATGTGAATTCAGTCAGCAGAACAAAGGGTGCAGCAGACTGTGCAGGTGTAGCACACTGCAAGAGACCGCCTTAAAAGGCTTCAATAGTGTCTGGTTCACAGTACTTTCTTCAACAGGAGTCTTAGAAGCCCAGCTCAATGTTAAAGAACCGTAACTGAGTGATTGCGGGTTACAATGGGCTCACAGCTTTTTGTGTTTGTGGTTGGGTGAGGTAAGCTTGTCGCTGTGCATGTGGGTTAAAATTAATTATTTACAATGTGTTGCAATGCATTTGCTACAATTAAATATCCAGCTACTATATATATATATATATATATATATATATATATATATATATATATATATATATATATATATATATATATATATATATATACATTTAAGTTCTGATCACTAATTTCACCGTTTCATATTTTCTATTTACTCCCTAATCTCCGTAATGCGTATTGGAGTATTTTTAACTCTATAAGGGAATGTGATAAGCCTGCATGTGTAGTGCTTTCACTAGAGAACATGCAGGAAGAACACAAATGTATGCATCCAAACATATAACCCATGCATACACTTTTCTATGCACATAACAGATCTACCACACTCGTAAACATCTACATTTCTGTTATTCTTTAAAGGTTCATGCCGATTGGACGAAGGGAAAAAACTCTTGCGGTTCTGGTTGACGGTTGATTAGCTTTGCATTTTTAAATATCAGGTTTGCCAACCGGATTTAACCCCGTAGCAAAGCGCTGGTGTTAACAAGCCGAGTGCAGGGGCACTCAGACACTCTCACTGAATTGCTGACGCATATGTATTGAAAATAAGGTTTCAGCTGAGATATTTGTAGGTAGCTACCAAGAACATGTAATATCCATGAGATGATACATCCACGGATTAAATGTTCTCAGTTTCTCATAAAAATTGATAGTTTCATCTGGGGAACGTATAAAATCAATTCCTTAACGAATGAATCGATAGCGTCAGATCAGTAACACACACACACACACACACACACACACACACACACACACACACACACACACACACACACACACACACACACACACCTTCCAGAAATACTTTTGAAAAGAACAAACAAGGACAAAGAATAAGGGGGATACTGCTTCCAAAAGAGTTTTTAAACTGCTGTGTTTACACAGCGCCTTCGGGTTTAGAAGTTGGAGCGTGCCAAGACAGCTTTTAACACTGTAAATTGCAGTACCCATTTTGACAAACTGTGGCTTTTCATTGTGAGAGTGCTATTTTCAACATGGCAAGATTTTGAGTCACATTACTCCGCTGTTGTTGTGTTGTTGTTGTTGTTTCTATTTTGCTCAGTTAATTAATGCTACACAGAATGTTTTTTTTTTTGTTCCAAATACCAGAGATGTACCTGAGCTAACCAAGCTTTAACCTATAATAGGGCAAAACAGCATTTTTGGATTTTGTTGAAGAGAAAGTCATCACCTGCTATGAAAATGAAACTGATGTGGATTAACTCAAAGGGCAAAGGTATTTAATTCACTGTGCAAAAAGAGACACAAAGACACCATCTCTTTTTATGACTTTTTTCAAGAGAGAGATGGTTTTAAATAACAGTACAGGTGACTGGACATAAAAGAGCATGATCTATTTATTGGTTGCGTTCTCACAGTGCAAGTTTGGTAGCACCCAGCAATGAGTAATATACTTCTTGGAATATGCTGTTTGTGTGCAGAGCGCTGTACAGGCACGCATGTGCGCACACACCGCGTATTGATCAACATGCAGCCACGTTATTTTAATCCTTCTTTTGCAGTTTAACGCTGAATGGAAAAAAACATATTAACAGCAAAGGCTTTTGAGATTAAAAGATTTAAATGTAAAAAAAGGGGGGGGGGGATTACCAATGAAATCTCAAATGTGTGAACCCCTTGATTTATTGCGAAGGCAGTGCTTTTGCAGTCGTTCCCCCTGTTTGCATGGGAAGAGGCACATTGGTTTTGTACAGGAACCCCCCCCACCCTCTTGGATCAGTACCAATCATCTGACCCCCTTTGCAGGAGTGAAGCCAGGCTTTTCATACGAGCGCAGAGTTTGTTGTATAATCCTCAGTATGTTGTATAACGGAGAAAGGATTACATTATGCACACACTGTTTCACGATCCGTTATCATGTAATGGCACCAAATTATAATACTCAGAATGATGTTAATCATAACAATAATTATAAAGTCGCTTTCTTTTTACAGGACGCATTTTTTTGTTTATTAACAATTAACAACCGCATGAAAACAAATGTGCTTGATTGTTTAGTGGTTAATTAATATATTTATAAACTTTTAGTGCCTTAAAAAATTGAAACTCGCTCTGATCGACTCCACAGAATCATGAAGCGAAGATCCCCCTGCGTCTAGACAGAAAATGATAACAGATATTAACCAACCGATAAGTATCAATAATAATAATAATAATAATAATAATAATAATAATAATAATAATAATAATAATAATAATAATAAAGTTTTATTTTAATAAAATAAATTTAATAAACAAAATAAGTGACCAGTAAAACAAATAGTTACCATAATAATAATAATAATAATAATAATAATAATAATAATATCGGAAACTTTCTCTTCTGGTATCACACTATTGTTATTATTAGCATGCTTGCCAGTAAAGAGGATTATTTTTCCTTCTTGTTCCCCCACCTGCAATGCTACCCATAGTAAAGCAGACACGTGCTCTCTAGGATTCTGGCTGTCACCTTCGCTACCCTAGTGTCAGCTCTGTTAAAGTGATAATTAGGAACTTTGCTTTTTTCTGACCCCGTTTAGCCTGCATTACGACTCCTTGATCCAGTGCTTTGTCTGCTATTATCAGGAGAAAGGTGGACGGAGGAAGATCAGGGCAGTTGTTCTCCAGAGAGACAGTGACTGCTCCATTGATGCTTGTTGTGTGTTTGATAAAGTATTTAGTAAGCTAATCTTATAGCAATTCCTTGGTGTTATTGTTTTTTCTAACTGGTTTGCTTGAAACTGTGTTTTTGCTATGGCTGGCACCAAATTTAAAATGTATATAGCCTATTATTATTATTATTATTATTATTATTATTATTATTATTATTATTATTATTATTATTATTATTATTATTATTATTTTAGTAGCAGAATGTGTGTCTTGAAGAATATATAGTGTATGTATTTCATACAAATTCTGTTAGAAAAAAACACACAAAATAATATTAAAATAATATTAATATCGTTATTTTATTATTATTATTATTTTTACAATCACAGCTTTCACCGAAAACATTTTAGACTAGCGTATGATTAGAATAATTACCTAAAGCGTTCCTCGTTGCTGTGAAAGTATAACAAAACTAACATTTCCGATTTTTTAAGCATTGCAAAAAAATATATATATTATATACGACTGAAGATCTTTCAGCCAATCAGAGCTCTCTTTACTCCTGCTGTCCACAACACATGACAAGCAAACCCCATTCATGACATCACCCCATACCACAGGCAGTTTCTATTGGACAAACTGCAATGTATTCTCAATATACTGATAGGTTAAATCATACCTGAGGCCCCTCCCTTCAACTGAAAAAAATCACTTCAACAGGCCACCTATCAAACGTGCTATTCTCAACGTCCTTATTGCAACCAAATAAAACAGAAATGATTCCATTTTCACAGACAGCCACCGTCCTAGAATCATATATCACAGCAGGGGCGAACACCAGCAATTAGAAACCCTGCGTCTCGTATTCTATCAACCAGTGTGGTTCTGAGTTCAGCTGTCCAGGTGACCTCCAGAGATAAAGTGGCTGCAGAATCTTCGAATCACAGTAATGCTGCCTTAGTATCAAGCGGCCAGTGGGATGCAGCAAAAAACAAATACATAAAAAATATAATGCAAGCCCAATTGTTGGTAATAGCGTGCGAAGCAGGCATTACATGCTGGAAAGCTGGACTTGCCTTCAGCTCAAGAGGGTTACTGCACCTCACGCCATGCCATTACTCAAGCAGGTAGAGGCCAATGTATAAGGTAATAGGGTGGCACGCATTTCGGTAGGGGGGTATCAGTGCACGGGCCAAGGCTGATACAGTTTCATACTGTTTTGTTGTTAATACACGAGTTATATTTTCTAGATTCGTTTTGTATTCACAAATAACCTTTATGTAGTCCGTTGTCAATTCCCCTGGAAGAGGGCGAAGGTTGATGAAGAGACTATCGTGTCTTGACTGAGGCGCGCAGCCCATTGTGATGTCGCCATTTTGAATTGGCCTTGCAGTTGAATGGAAATTCCGCGAGGTGCCTCAGGTAGGATTTTGTTGACGTCAGCTGTACAAATACGGAGAATGAAGCACAGTATGAAAATACGGAACAGTGTGATGTCCTAAATGGGGTTTCACTGTGGAGAAATTTTCAGCAGTCTATAATTATGCTGAAATATAAGCGTGGGTGTTGTCTCAACTGATCAGATTTCTTGTTAGTCTATTATATCCTATGGTAGGTGAAGCTAAAATGGCATTAGGATCTTGAAAACAAGTTAATAAGTGACACACACACAAAACATTAGTAGACTAGCGATACATCAACCTCAGCATTATTGACCTTGATTTCCTTGCCTTTGGGATGCTTAGCTGTTGCCCACTCAATTATCAAGCAAGAAAACACTGTGGCATTTGGTGTTACTATGGTTTTTTTAACAGCTTGTGTCATAACAGCAGTTATATATTCTCCAGAGGACTTATTTATCAGATTTCATTCTATTTAAAAACAGTCATTTGCGTCGATGGCAGTTCCTGCACATAGTATTCAGTTTGCTGCTGTCTGGTATGGTTGTATAGTGTTTTAAACGTGAACTCAATATTCGGGTTTTATTCAAGCAAGGATATCTTTAGAAGATTCTCTAATGTAATTTCCAGGGATCTTGTGTCCTCGTTTAGGGGAGATGAAGGATTTAAAATAGGCAGATTGTGCTTTTTCACTCTTTTTACAGTGCAGACCTATTCAGAGAGATTTACTCACACACAGTTATTGCAAGATTAGGACGACCGTGCCTAACTGTAAAACACTGAATAAAGGTAAATTTAGACATATTACAAGAACCTTTGTAAATGCAAAGACAAACATTTCGACTAAAGTCTTTCTCGAAGAAGTTGATAGTCTGTGTAAGGTGTCTTCTGTTGTTGTAAGAGATGTTTTAACATGCAGTTTAGGTTCTGGTCGCTCAGACTGTGCTAAATGATTTCTGTTGTAATAAGAGACCTCCTACACAAAACGATTAAGCTATTAAACAAACCACGAAAGCAAAGGTTGCATTGAGTACTCTTGATTTTTTTTTTTTTTAGAATTATGTCATAATGTTTTGTGGATAGGATGACATCTAGACTCAAGGTAAGATTATAAAAAATAAACATACTCAAGGAGAGTATTCGTCTTTAAAAAGAACCATTGCGTTATGCCTCACTATACAACGCAAGGTCCCAGAAGCAACTCCTTTGTGCCAGATTCGTTCCTACAGCGTAAATAAGACTGCAGTTTCAGAGTTGATGAATTACATAGAATAAACAAAACACCATTCAAAATCAAACACACCTTTAATATAATGTTTCATAGAGGAAACCATGAGCTCCAGGAAATGATGTTTGGACGTATTAGACACAATTGTGTGGGATTCTTTTGTTAGCTTTATGTGCTGTAAAGGCTTATGTAGTAAGCAGTTAACATAGAAGAGAACAGTTCACCCGTCATACAGGAGCACTTCAGGCAACAGCAGCAACCGGGGCGCGGTTCATTCTGCACTGGTAGGGCGCAAGTAAGAGCCCGCAGGGCTGCTGAGAGGGGGCTTGAGTGCGCTTTCAAAACTTCTCAACAGTGTCCAGCTGTCTGCTCTCCTCAGAATGCCATCAGAGAGGAGCCTGAGAGGCATGGGGGTCTCGGCTCTTAATGAGCTTCTCACTCAGGCTGCCTGTCGCTGGAGACTGAAATGAGGAAGACCTTAGTGGACAAAATGGAAGCCTCTACACTGAGCATAATTAGGCACCATTAAGTGCTTTGCAGCCTGCACACACACACACACACACACACACACACACACACACACACACACACACACACACACACACACACACACACACACACACACACACACACACACACACACACACACACACACACACACACACACACACACACACACACACACACACACACACACACACACACACACACACACACACACACACACACACACACACACACACACACACACACACACACACACACACACACACACACACACACACACACACACACACACACACACAAAAAACTTCATAGAATTAATAGATGGTAAACCCATTATAAAAGTTTGCGAGGGTAATTCTGCATCGTCATTTTGCAGTGTTTCCATGGTTATACAATGCATTTATCTTTATTTTATAAAGCGCCTTTCATGAATAAATATCGCAAAGCGCTTAACAAAAGTGAAAATAGAAAAAATAATTAAAATAAATAAAACATACAAAATATATTATAAAAGATTGCTCAATCACTAAATTGGCTATGTTAAGTAAAATCATAACAAGCAACATAATATACCTGCAAGCAATATGTGAGTGAAGTTGAGGTGTTGAGTTAAATTACAATGTAATTCAAGAGATCTAAGCAATTAGTTAATATTAGTAACAAGAAGAAATATTTTCTATGAAACAATCATACTCCAGTCTCTAATGCTTTTGGCAAAATCATGATTGTAAAAAAAAAAAACTTTAATAAAAATAATTCCAGAAAATTAAAAAATAATCATATGTAAACCCTGGCAATTATTTCCAATTAAAGTTATTTTTGGTATGTATTTTTCAATAGTACATGAATTAGACAGTGAACAGCTTCTGAAAGGGACGTGACTGAATATTTTAGGTCAGTCGTGTTGGCACGTCAGCGTTTCTACCCGCTGAAGAGGCTTTCGTTTCTTTGTTAGGTTGGGCAGAAGAGTAAAGCAGCCCCACGCTGCTATCAGGCTAGCCCATCCCTAAGATCTACTGCAGCAATAATCTGTTTCTTAGGCAACGCACCAAGAAAGGAGCGGCTTAGCAACAGACATGATCAATTTCTTCAGACAGCCCTCGCTCCCGAGGCATACGCCTCATTTTCAGATATTTCATCTCCTGAAAGAAAAATATACATTTGAGTTAACCTGGAATTGAACCCTTTCTACTCAAGTTATTTCCACACCAGCACTGTAAGCCTGCACACACATTTCAGGCACAGCAATAGAACTGGTTATGTTATACACAGTAAGCAGCCTGATAAAATCAATGTAAAGAAAACAAGGCCTGATTCGAAGTGGATAAAACAAATAGCAACTAAAACTAGTATGAATAAAACGCTCACAATCATAATGTTAGGATGAGTGTCTTTAAAGTGGTCGTTTTGCCAGAAAGTGACGGAAATGTTTACCATGGAAGTTACCAATAATGGAACGACTATAGGTATACTATAGGGTATCCTATATAGACCCACTTGTGAAATGCTCAGGTAATGGTCCTGCTTTACGGTCTTGACCCATGTGAGTCATTTTCATTAACGTATGCAGGATGGGCAGTACAACAACAACAACAACAACAACAACAACAACAACAAAATTGCTTCGTCACACAGAACAGAACATGCATACTGATTCTGTCCTCTCCACATGTTCACAGTGAATTGATATCTACTGTGAATCCTTTTACAAATAATACAATAAACAAAATAATACAGAAACAAGTGTTATAACACGTGGAAACTTCTCGGGAATAACATATTGGGACATATTCAAAAAAAGCATTTAGCACCTTGTTAATTCAAATAAATAACTCAGGGTGCTCATGTAAGCGCTGCTAAATGATTTGTTTCTTGCTAGTTCTAGGGCTTGCCAAATATAGGTGCAAGCTTAACACAGTTGTAACTGCTATATGAATATAGCCCATAGTAACTGAACATATCATTAGTTTGAACTGGGATTAGTATAAGAATCAATATTATTGTGTTTGCATCTTTGAAAGTATTGTTAATCAGACCTGCTTCCAGACAAATTTAGAGACAGAAAACGATTAAGCTCTGCTTTGGCACAGAATAAACGCAATCAAAATTCAAGGGGAAAAAATGCATTTGATTTTCATCGCTGTGTAGCATTTTGTTACAACACAACTCATCTTTAATGATTCACTTTTATTTTAGTAAGATTCAGACTCAGTATAGATTATAAGCATTCATTTAACAAACATGCTTTTTAAAATAAAATAACAAACATGCTTTTTAAATTAAAATAACAAACATGCTATTTTTTTTTTTAATTAGTAAAATGTTTGGTTCTTTTTATAGAAAAAAAACATAATTCTCAAGTAATATTAATTAGAGTAAAACTGTCTTAATTAATAAAGATCTTTGCTTGGGCAGTTTACTTGTTTTAAGATTATTTGAGAAAGGTATTCTTCATTTTTTTTCCTTCTTATTCTTGAAATAAGAAACATTACTTAATAACATGTTTTTTCCTGTTTCTCCTGGAAATAAAACACTTCTTATTTGAATTGTGTGTTGTCCTTTTTTGTAAGACGGGGATTCTGCCTGCACGAGAAGCCCAAAAATGGATTATTTATGTACTGCAGTCACTGTTTCACCTTCAGTGGAAATAGCATTGGGGATATTTGCAGAAAAGAGCTTGCTTATTTGTCACATTTGTATTTTGTTCAAAGTGTATCAGATCCTGTGTAGCCACTCTTGTTTGTTCATTTCAAGGTATTTTTTCTTATATCGTTTTTAATGTGAGTGCCGTCTTTCAACAAAACCATCATTTAATATTATTCACATCTTGTAATACTAAACAGCATGCTGCAGACTGAAGGTGTTGAAAGATGACACTCAGATAAAAAAAAGCACAATTTCAAAGTGAAAGCATGGCAAGCATTGTAAAGCACAGAGAGGTGTGGTAAAGCATAGGGAAGCATTGTAAAGCACAGAGAGGTGTGGTAAAGCATAGGGAAGCATTGTAAAGCACAGAGAGGTCTGGTAAAGCATAGGGAAGCATTGTAAAGCACAGAGAGGTCTGGTAAAGCATAGGGAAGCATTGTAAAGCACAGAGAGGTATGGTAAAGCATAGGGAAGCATTGTAAAGCACAGAGAGGTATGGTAAAGCATAGGGAAGCATTGTAAAGCACAGAGAGGTCTGGAGCATAGGGAAGCATTGTAAAGCACAGAGAGGTCTGGTAAAGCATAGGGAAGCATTGTAAAGCACAGAGAGGTGTGGTAAAGCATAGGGAAGCATTGTAAAGCACAGAGAGGTCTGGTAAAGCATAGGCAAGCATTGTAATGCACAGAGAGGTCTGGTAAAGCATAGGGAAACATTGTAAAGCACAGGGAGGTCTGGTAAAGCATAGGCAAGCATTGTAAAGCACAGAGAGGTCTGGTAAAGCATAGGGAAACATTGTAAAGCACAGAGAGGTATTGTAAAGCATAGGGAAGCATTGTAAAGCACAGAGAGGTATGGTAAATCAAATTTAAAATCACGACAAGCTATTGTAACCTACTGTATGGTAAAGGTGTAGTATAACCATGGGAAAACTGAACAGTGACCACAGAGAACTTGTATAAAGGGTGTAGGTAACATTGCTACAGTACAGACCCTAGCCCTTTGTATTGAAGAGGGCCACATGTAACCCTACTAAAATAAGGAGAAATGAACACTTTTATTTTCCTCACTGCTCAGAGCGTTTATTGAGAGCACACACAGCATGCAATGTACAGGACTGAGGACTGATACAAGACAGATAATGCTTAGCTGATTGGTGTGACCATTACAGAGTCAGTGCATCTCCCTTACTCTCCGCGCTTCCACGCGTCACTCTCACGCAGTGTGGACAAAGCAGACGGCTCACCCCTAGTGGAGAGGCTGAGCATAGGAAAACCCAGCACGTTCTGAAATGGATCATCAATAGATTCTCTACCATCTGATCGTGTGATATAGAAATATGACCCAAAACTCATTTCGCTGTTGAAGACGTTCACAAAGACTTCTAGTCCAGCCAATATTATTGTGAGTGTTTTTTGGGTTTTTTTTTTATAGTTATAGATATGTTCCTTGCAGGACATTCATTTCTATATCAAGATGGTTTTTACCACTAGTGCTGGGACAGGTTGACTCTCAGAATGTATCCTCTAGTTGTAGCTATTATCAGTGATGGGGAAGTAACTTTTTAAAACAGTAATCCGTTCCAGTTATTCCATAGTAACTCCATAGCAATGTTCCTTTCAGTGGGCTGATCTGCAAAAAGTTCCTCAATCAAGATAATACATATCTGCAGGCCAAGTTCTATAAAGACATGCAACCACGAATTATAACAACAGCAGAAAACAAACAAACAAAAACCATATTTCATTCTGGCACGATGTATTGCGCTGTTTTTTATTTAGTAATTCCCATTTGAAAAGTAATTAAATTATATTTTTAGCTGGGGGGAAAAATAATTGAGTGGAAGAAAACCAATGGAACGAACACAGAGCAATATTTATAATTCACAGCTTTAAAAACGTTAGTGCGGTTTTCACTCAGTATTATTAACACGAGTGTAAGACATCACGAAAGATATTGAAGGCTGGTCAGTTTGAACAAGCTAAACAGTGGCAAATCTAAATGTTGCTCCCTTTACAATCAATCCAGCTGCTGTTCCCTGAATACACATGTATAGACCCACTTATTAACATTACTAAATACAATTATATTGACATTTTGTTGTAATTGATGCTATAATGTTTTTGACAGCCAACATTATTAGCACTGCAAACTCATAGAAATTCCTGTTATTCATATGGCATTCCTCTTAAAAGAAAGTGTGGCCATTTACCTGGCTTGAGCTTGTCTGGAGAATGCCAAGACTGAAGAACCCTTGCACAGTTCTGCTGTAAATGATTTCTGAAATACAATTATTATTTTCAGTAGTTATATAGGGCATGGCTTAAAAAATCTGTCATACGCACACCCTTGCAGCCTTATCTGCTGTTTGTGAGTACAAATTCTCAACTAACTCCAGTTTTCTGCAGTAAATTATACATGCTGTAAATATATTCCTGTGGGGTTTTTTGGTTTTTTTGTTAGTTTCTTTTATTTTTTTGCGGGACTAATAAATAAAGTACAATATCCGGAAACACAAAATACAGCAGAAAATCAATGTAGCTCAACCTACGGTGTTCCTTTAAGTTAATTGAATGAAATGCCTTTAAAATTGCTTGTTATTTGGAGGATGAGGAAACTGCCCTTGACTGTGCAAGCTCTGGTCATTAAAATAATTGCCATTTCAATGTTCTTAATCCCAGTGAAAAACTTACAGTAACGGCTGCTGAATTTCTGTATTTATTTTGCATCAAATTACTTCCACTTTCTGTGAACGTATAACGAGTCAACTTTATGGGATAACAAAAGTAACACAGATACCCAGGAACGAAGAAACTTCTTTGACTGCTCAAACTGTATATACTTTTAGGAACAAGAGAATCATCTCAGGCTAAATTCTCAAAGCTATTTACTCCAAGTCGTCATTAACAACACATTTTTCTTTTTTTTCAGAAAGGAGAAATGCAATTACCAAACCAGAAATAAATAACTTGGAAGAATAACTTACAAACTTGGAAATATCCTTAATTGTGTTTTATATTTGTTTTAGAATTGTATTATTATTATTGTTTTTATTTTTTTATTTTTTATTTTTTTTACTTTCGGATAAAAACTGAGCTAATGACATTTTGAAATAGAGAGTTTTGAAAATTGTACCCAAATTGTCATTAACAACATTTTTTTTTTTTTTTTATCAAAAGGAATAAAACTAGAAATTAAAAAAAAAAAAAAAAAAAAAAATATTTACAAATACCCCAGAGCTTGTGGGTTAAACACGTTGGTTGTTTATTTGATACCTTTGTAACTATAATGGCTGTTTATTTTTTTTTTAAATGAATTTATTTATTTTCAGTAAAATGGTGCTTACAGCTTTCTAGTCCTGTCATCGTGGAACACAGCTGTGCCAACCCGGAACTGACACAATTTGGAACCGTTTTGTGATTCGTTCTCAGGCCCGTCTAGTTACTTCATAATTGATACGCATTCTAAAATAACATAATTTAATATTTTCTAGCATCAACCAGATAAGGCTTAATGAAAAACTTCAAATTCTCAAAGTATTTATTCTTAGTTTTAAACAGAAAACAAATGGACAGACAAAAAATGCTAACATACCATCAGTAATGTATTGAAGGTTGTTTAGCTTCAGCTTAAAATTAAATTCAAATTAAAAGCACGGTGTCTTATTATCTGCATCTACTTGACTTGTATTAGCGTAATGCATGGGCCAGCAGTGTCTATAATAGTTGTGAAGTGTCATTGCTTGCCAGGCTCAGCTTACACACTGTCTGGACCCATAAGCACTGTAGTAAAAGCCAGAGGAGTCTGGTTTTGATGTCATTTCCCATTTTAAGCATTAAGCACGCATGTATTTTTCAACTTGATTCTGATATTTTTGTCCACGCATCCCGGGCCATAAATCAGTTTGGGAAGAACACAGAAATCACGGCCATTTTACAGCTGTGTCTGCATTAACAGAAGTGTTGAAAAATATATCCCTGTGATAGATCCATTACATCAAACAACATGCCAGCAAAATTCTTTTACTGAAATGCATTGTTTATTATACTCTGTTTAATATATCAAGAGATAAGAAAAAACTAAATTCAATGACAAACGTTTCTTTGATTCTAATCAAAACATTTGTCCATTGATCTATTAAGTTTCTTTTAGTATTCCTATGTACACATGTGTTCATGCATCTATATATACAGTATATATATATATATATATACACACACACATAAAAAGACAAGCTTTTAGAAAGACTAAATTGACCTATTTTATGAACAAAGCTGGTAGAGTGATTTGTGGTTTAATTTTTTTCCAGTTGCGTGATGAAACATTTTCATACAGATAATTGGCAATGCAGTTCTGTAATTGTTTGTACTCATTCTCTCCTCTCGGTGTGTTAGTCGACTGATTCTTTTTTTTATCAGTTTAATTTGATGCCTGAATGCTGTCAAAACAGACATCTGGTGTCTGTCGGAGTGAAAAGCAGATGACTGGTGCTCATTTGAAGCCCTGGCAATAGGCATCAATGCTGATAAGAGAGAATGACCTTGCCTAAGTTCGAGGGCGTTGTGTGGTGCACTACTCGGCCACCTGGATGCTCATCAAAGAGCTGTAGCTTCAATGCATCTCTGGCTGTTTATGAAATTATTACAGATGGAATAATATACAGGTGAGAATATAACAGCACACATTAATATTTGTCTTGAGTTAGGTACCAGTCCGAAACCAAGGAGAGACTTATATTTTAGTGCGATGGTTATTGTTGATGCAAGATATTTAAGAAATGTTTCTTAAAATAGACATGCATGTTTCCTTGAATTCCTATGTTATTGGTACGGACCTTGTTGAAGTCTTTATTTCAAGTGCATTCTTCTGTAGTCTTTTGCTTCCACTGACAATGAAAAAAAGCACCTTGTAAACTTGTAGATTTAGAAGGCGAGTGTGTGTGATGGTGCAAGTGGACCGCATACCTTAGCAAGCTTAATGGTAACTGAGATTACAAAGGTGGCAGATCTGTGTTAAACAAATGCAGCATATATTTGTAAAATGTGTTGGAGACCAGAAGGAAATGTGAACTCTGACTAGTCTGAATGAGACAGGTTTGAGACATGCCAGATTTTGTTAAATACTGTTATAATAATAATGCCTAAAACATCACTTAATATTTCATTTATTTAATAATACAGTAAAGTTGCCTTTTAAAAGTCAAATAAATATTTAACGTCTATGTTGTCAAATATAAGCTTAAAAAAGATAGAATTGAATAACCAGTAATGCAAGGTTTATTTAATCACTGAAATTGTGTGGCATTGTATATTTCTGTACTGCTGTATATTCCTAAATGAGTATATTTACAGTATAGTTATAAAAATAGAACAATATTGTATTATTCAAACAATTAAAAAAAACATACAAGTAGTAGATTACATCACAAAATGACTTAGATTGCTAAAGTTTGTGGGTTTCAACTTAAAATGTTACTAGTTGACGTTGGTAAAATGTTACTAGTTGATGTTGGTAAAATGTTACTAGCTGACCTTGGTAAAATGTTACTAGCTGACATTGGTAAAATGTTACTAGTTGACGTTGGTAAAATGTTACAAGTTGATGTTGGTAAAATGTTACTAGTTGACTTTGTTAAAATGGTGAATTCAGAGAAACGAAGTGCTAGTTGGAAGAGTTTAGCTCTCTGTAAAATAGATTCCAAAGTTGTTGGCATGTAGCATTGATTCCAAAATAACCCTTTTCAAAAGATTACTTATACAAATATGTAATATTGAAATACATTTCTTTCTTTTTTTTTAAACATGTATGTGCAATTTTAGCAGCAATCGTGCTGAAATGTTTGTACAACAGCTGGGAGAGATCTGTCTCGGCGACACCTACAGACGTGTACGATGCATATAATTCCACTTGGCTTGTTAAAAGCATTTCAGATTTTTAAATGCTTCAATTACAGGATACAATGTTTTGTAGTGCCAGACTGTTTTATGTTGCACAGTCCTCCTTGTTATCCTTCTTGAGTCTGAATAATTTCCATTTGGTTTCCCAGAAACACTGTCATGCATTTTAACATTTGCTGTGTTTATTTAAGGGATATTGCACCATGTTTGTGTGTCATTTGAATTGCAACATCGAGAGCTGACACAAACTCATTTATAAACTAGGAACAACTTGGGGAAAATAAATCAGAGTTCACCTTAACAGACAAGTGACGACGTCTCAAAGAACACAAATGCAATTGAAATTAAATGAACCCTTTTCTAGAAGGAATGAACCCTTTTCTAGAAGGCAAACAGTTTAGGAGAATAATTCTGAGCATATTTTAGAATGGTACCAAATATAAATTTGATACAATTCAATGCAAGAATAACAACAACAACAACAATAATAATAATAATAATAATAATAATAATAATAATAATAATAATAATAATAATAATAATAATAATTATTATTATTGTTATTATTATTATTATTATTATTAATTAAAGTGTAAGGTATGTTGAATTAACCGTTTTTGCGTTTGTTCAGCGTTTTTAATGCTGAGCGATGCCGGTCACTACAGTACAGAGCGGATGGCTTTTAAAATGTAAAAGGACAGTTCCACAATCCTAGGATTGTGTGGTCATCTAGCCTGGGTTAATGATCGCTCTGCTCAGAACCTGATTTGTTAGAATTAGCTGTAAATGAATGTCTCCGGTTTCTCGCGTGTGTCTCAGATTCGCACAGCGCTCCAGGTTTGACATTGCTGTAGCATTTTCTTCGATCTCACGACTCAAATGAAATATTTAATACTGAATCTAATATATTAAAAAAGATAATGCTGACCTCCAAAATGTATGTGTTTTATTAATCACATGGTCAGTTTAATATTGTTGTTCTATATTTATTGTGTTAATACCTACAGCCTGCTTCACTTGATTGATATCAAGTCTTTGTATCACTTGTCGTCAGTAATAAACATTACAAGACGTTTTAAGGATTTCCGGAAAATAAACGCTTGCATAATGAGAATAGTAATAATTCTAATTATTATTACTACCGGAACAGTTAAGCATATTCTGTGTTTCCGTTCATATTGCATTAGATCAGTCACTAAGCTGCGTTCATTATTCCTAAAAACCCTAACATGCTCTTGAGCCTTGTTATCCAATTCAGTCTCAATTCCTGTTAAAAGCTGAGCCTGGCTTCCGTCCTGAGCACAGCCGTTGTTACTGGTGAGCTGCTGGTGTTTGTTGGGAAGCAGTTTTGTCGATCGCGAGCTTAGAAATTTTGGCAAAGATGAAACACTTGATTTTGCATGTCATAAATCAGTATTTAGTTTCCAGTTTCGTGAGTTCTGTTCCTTGTTACTACACAGTAACTGTCTACGGGCTGGTTATTAACATGTAGCCGAAAGGCTCTTTAGTGAAATCCTTCTCTTTTTTTAGTTGGTTAATTATTTTGTGTGTTGACAACGGACTCATCTACACTAGCTTTAATGTAGGCCCCCTGGCTTAGGTATAAACTAAAACATTAAATCTCCACAGAATTACACCAATAAAATGTCTTAGGCCCTGTCCACACTATGCCTTTAAACTGTATTAGTTGTTTTTAAACTGGCTTAAAAGTGCTAAATGCGGTTAGCTTCCCCCCTACACAGCTTTTAATACTGTCCTCGAGAACCGGACTGGAGACCAGCTCAGGGGGTCGTCTCGAGTGTGGTTCTAAATTAGATTGCATCAGGCAGTGCTGTTTATCAGAAGTGTGGACGCTGTAATACCAAACTACATGTGGCATTGTGATATGTTTGCCAGTAGAACAGGCGTCTGAAGGACTTGCTGTCCTGCTTAGCAGTAGGTATTCCTTTTTACTTAAAAAAAAAAAATTGTCAGGACATCTCTGTCAAACTAGTGGGGAGAATAACAAAAAGCACAACGTTAAATTAGGCGACTGTAAAAATGAAATGCAAGTTAAAAGTAAGATCGGAGAGGAACAATTCATGTCATTTATCAGCTCTGTTTCAAATAAAACGAAGGGGTCCACAGTTAGGCACAGGCAAGACATGACAGTAAAAGCAACGATTGTTTTGTAATTAACAGCGTTTTCTGAGTTTAATTTATGAAACAGAATCAGCTCAGTTTGTTTAAAGAGACGTCACTGTCTTAAAAATAAAACCCCATTTACTTTTTCCAAAATGCTTGTTTTATTTATTTTTTAGCAATATGGACCTCTGTTAATATGGGGCATAAAATAAAATACAGTGCATGGTGGGATCCTATTGATTTCCAGTGGGCATTGCTCTGCCAGTAAACCATTCTAATAGAGTGTGGATGCATTAAACCCAACTAAACATGAAATGGTACTTCAGTGTGGACGCTTTGAGCTGGGTTCAGGAAAACATTTTTGAGATCGGTTCTGTAGTGTGGACAGGGCCTTTGCGTCTGATTACTGCGTCCTTCCAAATCATATTGGATGGAAAAGCAGACCTTGTTATCTGTCCACTTTGTTTAAGTTTAGCTCCAAGGAAGCAGTCTGTAAAGGACGTTTCCAATCGAATCAGGGGGGTTGCCCTCTTCTCTAGTTTAGATTACTTGAAAAGTTTAACTGGTTAACAATATTGAAACCACTCCAGATGCTCTTTATTTTATTTTTTTCCAAACACGTTGTATGCTATACTTTCTAATCTATTCTTTTATGAATATAAATAAAAGGTTACCATCCAAAAAAGAAGCAAGCTTATAAGAGGGGTACTTTAGCAGAGGTTTGGTACGTTTGAGGTAGTGGTAGTCTAAATACTCAAGGTGACTTTACATTGACGGCAACAGGAGAATATCAGAGAAGTAAATAAAATAATGGCTTAATTACATTTTCAGGCTCTCTCGGTACTGAAGTGGTTTTACATTGATTTTGATTTACTCAAAACATCCAAAAAAAAAAAAAGATATCTTCAGTGCAGGCTTATAATATAACAATCATCTTAAATAACAGATTTATATAACATATTTTACTGGTTCTGCATCTTTGCAAAAATGATACGATGAATAAAAAAAAGACAAAACATTAACAAGCACTGCTGTTGTCTTTGAAGAATTACAAGCACCGTGGAAGATAGATTACAAGGGCTTTTGAATGCCTGCCTTTTGTGCAATCTTTAGTTGCCGGCTTTACTGAGAGCAACACAATAAAAATGCATGCTTGCCATACAGCCAGCAAGGCACGCTTTTCTTTTCATTTTGTTATAAACTTAGAACAAAATGTGATTAACCCAGTGTGCTTGGAAAGGTGGGAAACGGCACACAGAATGAAGAAACAATATGCCTTCTCTTTAGATTGCTGTGATCAAACCTGGCTGCACTCTCCTCATAAGGCTGTGTTTCGGAGCTGGAGAAGATGTTAAGGAATTTCTTTCTCTATCTTTTTTTTTTCTTGCTTCCATGGCAAGGACAGGTTTCCCTGAAGCTCACTGAAATGAATAACGTAATTGGCAGTTTGGGTCAACCTCGTACAGGCGAGACTCAGACACATCAATTACAGAGCGTGTGTGTGTGTGTGTGTGTGTGTGTGTGTGTGTGTGTGTGAGAGAGAGAGAGAGAGAGAGAGAGAGAGAGAGAGAGAGAGAGAGAGAGAGAGAGAGAGAGAGAGAGAGAGAGAGAGAGAGAGAGTTTTTTTTCTCTTAAAGTGGAGTGGAGTTGAAACAAGATGTCCTTTATTGATAGTGATCTTTAGAGCACAAATCCAGCCTGATAAAGATTAGGGAAAAAAAAAAAAAAAACCTGGACTGGAGATTTGGAAGCACACAAGAGGAACTTGCAAAAGGAAGGCTGGGGAAAAAAATGTGAAGAAGTGAAATGCAATGCCCTTGTGAGTGTGTAAGCTGCAATCAAAAAAAAAAAAATTCAGTTAGGTGCTTGACCGTTCAGTTAGGTGCTTTTCTTGTGCCACTCAATGCTTGCACGGAATTGTTTTTTATAAAAGGTTGAGATATAAAGTCCAGTGTCAATAATTTAAACAAAATGTCGCTGGGTGATGGCATTGTGAGCTAGTGGAACGGACCCTTTTGAATAGAATGACCTTTTATAGATACAGTATATACATATTTAGATTTGAAGTGTAACGGTCAGTGACATAGCGGATTCTGACCCCTGTTGGTGAGATGAGATTAAAAGTTCTATAGCCACGAATGTAGACAAGTCTGTCTCTTTTGCACAGCGGTTTAGCCGCTTACTAGTGGTGTCGCCGATTTATATCCCACCTCCATCCTGTTTCATTGGCTCAGTGAGCTGGATCTCATTGATTCGTTGCAGCCAATTGGCGAGATTAAACGCTGTGTGTTTTTAAAAAAAATTTATGAATATTGAACACTGGATATTTGAGAAGTACTATCTCTGGTGTGCGTATAGGCTCAAAATCTTTGTTAACTTGAATTTGGCAACCTGATAATTTAATATGAAAAGCATGGCTGTTTCAGTTTACATGAAGATTATTGTGTTAATAAGGGCCTTCAAATTTTTGTATGATCCTCAAGCCATTTTTATGAAATGTTTGAATGGTTTCCGAACTCTCAAATACCACAGTCTTTTTTTTTTCTTTGCAGCCGGCATTTTAAAAACCATTTTGCATTCAATAATTAGAAACAGTTGACATTAGTATGTATTACCCATTTATGACTTGCTTGGTTTGGCGCTTCGGGGCACTGGGGCCCGTCGCTGTGAGGGATGCAGTCTGACTGCCAAAAATGAGGTTGAGGAGAAGGAGGTGAAATCAACAAACCTCAAATAGAGGTGGGTTACAATTCACGAGTTACATCCTTAATCAAACGACCATCTGTGCTGGAGTTTCCTACGTGAAATTTTGCTTAACTTTACATTGTCATTTAGTATAGACCTATGTCTATTATGTTTCATTAAAAAAAAGGTACAGAAGTACAAGGTAGATTATCTATTTGTGCAATTTTAGCTTGTTAAGGATCTGAAAAAGTTCACTGTCAGATGCGTGCACTGATGTCATGAATGGATGACAACAGCTTTGCTTGTATTTTAAAGCTACATGTTGACATGCTGTCACAAGATCTGACTTTTATTTTTTGCCTGTTCCCTTTAAGAAACAGTACTGGGACTGCATCTCTAAATACTGTAATACAATCCGTAAAGCTGTCAGCCTTGTCAGCGATAAAGTCCAGGTTATTTAGAGATTTTCTGCCATTTCAAATAAACTTGAGTGAGTTCTACTTCAATAAATCTGCCTTAACTCTTTACAATACTGCACTGAACTGCACTGCTGCGGCAAGCATCTAGGAGCTGCGACTGCATCCTTTTAGTTATATAATTGAGATTGAACTGCTTCCTTACCCCCTATGAGAAAGAGTGCTCCCTCCAGTCCAGGGCAGGCTTGAGGCATGGAGACTGAACTGCTCCCTCCCTCCCTCACCCCCCTAAGAGAAAAGGGTGCTCCCAGCAGTCCAGGGGAGGCTTGAGGCATGGAGACTGAACTCTGAAAAGTGTTTCCTCAAATACATTTCAGTTTTGTTTGCTCAAAAATAATTTTCTTCTACAAGAAATATCAAACCTTTAAGAGCACACATATATGAGTTTTTAAATGGAACCTTATTGAATATTAACACAAGTTGGTCTTGTGTTTGTTTACGATGTGGTATATAAGACCAGATGCTGGAAATAATGTTTTATTTCATACGTTTCAATACCTCATATATATATATATATAT
This sequence comes from Polyodon spathula, assembly GCF_017654505.1. Taxonomy (NCBI): domain Eukaryota; kingdom Metazoa; phylum Chordata; class Actinopteri; order Acipenseriformes; family Polyodontidae; genus Polyodon; species Polyodon spathula. The sequence goes on along the minus strand of NC_054569.1, from coordinate 3,441,765 downwards.
ATATATATATATATATATATATATATATATATATATATATATATATATATATATATATTTTTTTTTTGGGGGGGGTGTTGTACAGTAATTCTGCTATGAAAAGATTATGCAGGGACACAAAACACAAATTTCAATTTAAAATTTCTGGATTTCCTTCTGTACAGTGTAATATTTTCGATGGCTTTGGAAGGCACAGATTGTTTATTTGCAAATGACCTGTTATATTTGAATGTTATCCCAGAATGCATATTTCAAACCCAAACATATTATTTTAGTTTCCCTACAGCCGAGATGTTGGCAGGAAGTATTTATTTAAGTTCCTGGATTGTTTATGAGAAGCAATATGCAACCATTAAAGCATGATTTGCCATTGCTTCAGAAATCATGCGTTTTCAAGAGGCATGCATTATGGTAAAGGTGTATTTTGAACGTTTCTTGAAGACTACAAGGACACATTATGTTACCATCTTTTTTACAGACCTGTGGAATGACATTAGTATTAGGTGGTGTTCACAGGAGGTGTTTTGCTAGCTCTGTGTTCAGCAGGAAGCGTGCTGCTTTGTTCAAGCTCCCTGTCAAGGCACTCTTAGCTGTGCACGCACAGGCTTTAATCTTGAAGCCTTATTATTTTATATATCACCTAACCCTGCTACCTGCATCAGCAGCAGCAGCAGCTATATGAATCACACGGCTTTCCAGTTTGCAGTTCCTCTTACACAGCAATACACCCAAAAATTGTTGAAAATTAGAACACAGCAAAAACGGCAGACAAGATCTAACAAGAGGATGTTTTGAATATTTGGGAGGGCCTGGGGGTATGGTTTTCACAAATCAGACCCGTTTATTTTAAACTTTTCACAGAGCGTACCAAGAGGGTAAAAAGGAGTCCCTTCATATATATATATATATATATATATATATATATATATATATATATATATATATATATATATATATATATATATATTGTTTGTTTTGTTTTGTTCCTTAGAAACAAAAAACAATGTGTGAAAGCAAGTAACCAGGTCTATAGAATTAAACTCAGTAATGAACGTGCATTTGAAGAAGTTCAGCTGTTTACAAATCTAAAAGTGCAGATTTGTAAACCTAGTAACTGATTGTTTTGACTGAACTGCAGGCTATAATATAATAATATATATAATTATTAATAATAATAATAATAATAATAATATAATAATAATAATAATAATAATTTACTGTAAACCAAATGTTTAAGAATTAAACATAAATCTTATGGAAGATAATATAAACACAGTTTAGTGATTATACTTTAGACATAAAAAAAAAAAAATTGTGTTCCAAAAAAACATTATAGTGTAACTTGTATAGTTATGAATAACTCAGGCGTCTTTTAAAAACAACGATACTTTACAACAGTAATCTATATGAGTTAGCAGAGGACCCAACCCAATAAAAAAACAGAAATAAAACGGTACGTGTTCTATTAATCATGCAATCTGTGTTCTATAGTACAGAATGTGGTAGAATATATATTGAGACACATATCATCTTAGAGGCGTTCAACGGCAGCACATTGTCTATTTCAATAGTATTATACTTGCTCATGCTTTATTTCAAGGTGGGGGGGGCTGTCTTAGTATATTTTAGTAACTGTTAACAACTAGATTAATATGTGTTTTGTTTTTGCTAGCAGTAAATTATATATATCATTTCATTCAAATTGGGTTAAATTTGTGTAAATGTGTTGCAAATTAGGTCAGTTTTTACAGTACATTATAATAGTCTATATTCTATATTCCCAAGGGAAGAAGTTAAGGCTTAAAAGCAAGTCTGTTGGATATTGCAAACTCCAATAATGATGCGGGATTTTACACTTTAACACAATAAAGCCAGATTTGTACCCGTCAAAATGCAATGTTTAAAAATAACCAAAATTCACCTAAAAACTGTGTCCAAAATGTAGTTTTTAACCAGACTGATCATTCATTAATATTGTGGCACGGTTATAAATGAAGGGTACTCTCAGTAAAAAAACAAGCATTGCTACTTGAATAAATATATAAAATGGCCGTAATGCAATTCCCAAGTTTGCCAGGTATATTAGGCAAGGCAATATTAGGCAAGGCAACATGCTATGCTTTGGAAAAGGCATCTGGACCATTTAAGCGCAACACACGTTTGTCAAGTAACTATGAAATTAGACAAGATTGACTTTGGGTTGGGAGATACAAAATTGGCTTCTGCAATAAAAAATAAATTAAAAAAAAATCTTTATGAAAGACCAACCTTTGGTCAACTGGGTTGGCAATTCTTTCACACTGGCAATGTCATCCTCTGCTAATTATATGAATAGAATAGTACGTTTTGTGAATAAGCCTCATTTGCCTGTACGTATCGCACATTTCACAATACACGCCAAATATGATATGCCGTTTCACTTTTTTTTTTGTTTCTATCTATTAAAGCAACACTTCTAAACCAATAGAGTTCCAGTTGCTTCTCAGCGCTGGTTGAGTCCGTTTGCAGACAGCACTAGAGTTCGATGTCATAGTTGTACAGCAGGGCTAGAATAGCTGCTGCTTTCCAGAGAATCAGTGCAGGCGATGACAGGCCCAGGGGTCCTCAGACTCGAATCCCAAGGACAGCGCACTCCTGCCTGGCGCTCTCTGCTATCTCACTGGCCATTCTGTTTGCAAAGACAGGGACTTCTGTTAATCTACAGCTTTATTGACTGGAATGCAGCAGTTTACATGATTTGGAGAGATGCAATGTAAATATGATTCTTTCCTAAGCGTGCTGGTACTGTAGGAAACATTATACTGCGCTACACTTTTTAATACCGTGCTTGTCTTTGCATTGCTAAGTATATAAGTGTTCATTTGGTCACATTTTATTTTATTTTTTTTTAAGTTTTTTGTTTTGTGATTATTTTTTTTTTTAACTGTTATCAAGTCATATTATCAAAAGTGTTCATTCATAGTTAGGTAACCTATATATAAAATAATACAAAAACATTCAAACCTTGTCTCATCTGCAAAGATTAAAAAAAAAAAAAAAAAAACAGGATAAGATTAAAATCAGGGATCTTTTGAAATACTGAAAGCCCAGACAGTTTTCTCAAACCCGGGACAGTCCAGGGAAAATAGGGACAGGTGGCTACCCTCGTTCTGATTGGGGTAACATGGTTAAAAAGGTGACCCAATCCCAGTCATTCATCATTCCTACAAAATGGAGCTGTGATTTTAAACCGGTCCTCTTTCCCTTGCCTCTACAACCTCTCCACAGCAGCCTCAAAGTATCTTGAGCTTCGGGTTTCATTTTCAGATGAAAAAAAAAAGCAAGGCACACAGAACTGCTGTCTGGTTTCCATGGCAACCGGAGGCTATTATCGTACCTTGTCATTCATCATGAAAGACTCGCACTTGACAGAGAGAGAAAAAAAGAATCCTGCAGTCTACAGTCAGAGAGAGAGAGAGAGAGAGAGAGAGAGAGAGAGAGAGAGAGAGAGAGAGAGAAAAGAAGTATTGCAAGAGTCATTGCAGCGGTATACGTACGTTTGTTTTTTTTTTTTTTCCGTTTGCAAACCCAAGCTAATTAAATAAAATGGTAGGCCTTCTTGAAGTGACATTCACACACTAATTTGCAGCTTTTGATTTAGCTAAGTCTGTGCATAGGCTGTTTGTCCCTTGTGAATGCTGAGCTCACAATGGAAACCCTGGGGGATATTCAGTGTCGTAATGCTGCAAAGATTGCATTCAGAAGCCAATCGGTTTTGTGAAGATATTTTTATTGAAGTTTTCCCAGTACCTGGAAATACCACTGAAACCTCAAGGGGATTGTTAAAAAAAAAAAAAAATCATTTCAATTTAAGAAATATTTTCACTGAATGCAGCAGGAGTTCAGGATATTGAGTAGGTCTCATTATTTTAGACTTTTATGCCTGTACTCCCAATATTTTCATTTACTTTAAACCTTAATACACTTAAGCCGAGGGAACACGAAGGTACTTTGTGGCTTGGAACTTGCTTTCAGGAGACGAGGTTCCAGGCCGCTGCACGGCACACCAGGGGAGACTTGGAGTTTGATACAGCAAAGCTGCCTCAAACTTGGTCTCCTGGGACAAGGTTTCAAGCCACTGTTCCTGAAAAAGTGGCTTTGTGTTCCCTCTGCTTTAGAGAGGAGAGCGATGGTGAGAGAGCGAGAGAGATGGAAATGGGTGGAGATGGTTTTTTTTTCTTGTTTTTTTCTTCAAAGGATATGTTGGCTTGAATCAGGGTTAGGAAGGAAACGTTTGAAAACAAGAAGCTTGAATTCCAGTACATTTAAAAGTAGACAGGACTATTTCAGCATTTCACAGATTTAAAAAAAAAATGAAAGAAAGAAAATGCATTTCACAAGGAATCTAAAAGAACATAACAAAGTGCCCTTGTTGTTAGACTAGCTATCTGGGCTGGTTATGGCTCCTTCAGTAGGTGCCCCATATTGCAGAACTAATAATTGATGTTTTATATTGCCCTTACAGTTGTGTCAGCAATCCTTCTGAGTGCTTTTAGGTCTGTTTCCCCAATATTGAGTTATTATATATTATATTTCTATATAATATAGACAGACAGGGACAGGTGGGGAGTTGATATTGTCACAGGATTTGGAATGAGAAAAGTTGTTCGGTCCTGGCCGTTCCAGACAAGTTGAAATCCAGGGAAAGGCAGGTTAAGAGGGTTATATTGAACAGAGCAACAGAACTCAGAACCTCTCTGAATGAGGGCAAACTTCATACAGTAATAGAAGCACACGTACAGAAATACACTGACGTGATATTTATAACTACATGCTCTTACATGCTCTTGTTGGGTTACTGAACTCCAACCAAAAGCACAAACGTTTGAACTACTGACCTTTTTAAACAAGAAGCACGGAAAGTACAATTGTTACTGAGATAACAAAACCATAGTTTCAAACCACAGTTCCGCAAGGGTGACCTGTTAGATATCATGGGGTAAATGAACTTATTTTTAAAGGAGGAACGTCCATAATCAGGAGAAGCTGAGAATGAAACGGCCCAAGACCTCAAGACAGCTAGCGATATATATATATGTCGCTAGCTGTGCCATTCTAGTTTTGTACAAATGAACAGCCTGTTTTCCCCTTTCAAAAACAGAAGTTAAAGAAATTTTGTGAACTCCTGCATGTCAAAGAGACACTGCATGTAATATCTATTGACCAGCAAGAATCTCAGGGAAGGTTTGCTAGGGGTTTAAAATCTTTTAACTTTGAAATGTGTCACCTAAACTGGGATTAAAATCCCTCAGAACATACTGGAAGGGTTAAGCGTGTTAGCTGCAGACTGGGATGGGAGAATCAAGCATGTAAAGCGACGACATCAAAAAATGTTTTAATCTGTTTGCATATTACTCTTTTACCATGAGCTCAACTGATGGGTGTTTAACTCATTCCACCTCCTAAAACTGTGTTAATCGGTCATATAAGAATGAGCTTGGTTCTTGGTAAGTCTGGGTCACGGGTGTCTCTTGCCCGTGTCGAAGGGTACTGGGATCTGGTGTGCTTTCCGTTGGTTTGCAGACGTTGCTGTTCCAGGAGACTTGATGGATGCAGGGGTCAATGCAACCACTGTGTTGAGGGACATGATAGTTGCACCCTCGAGAAGTCACTGAGAGCCCTCGGCTTTCCTGTGATTGTGGATGAATAGTTGCACCAAGGGTAGAGATCCACTTCAGCTGGCCTTTTTAAATAGTTCATGAAGAAACTGGTATAGTAAAACACAGTGTAGCCATAGTTAGAAAGATACGTTTTTGAACGTAGATAATGATTGTTAAGTTTCTCGTGTAAGTCTTATAACACTTTCGTCTGTTATAAGTATCTTCTGCGTCCTCAAGCTCATTGTCGTATGTTATGCTGTGATTTCTTTAACGCTCTAATTTCAAAAGCCCTTGAGAGAGGCAGAGCTGCCTCGTACAGATCTGTACAGAATCCCAGGCCTGCAGTCACACTCCTAGAATTGTCTAGACTGAATGAGTAGATCTATTTGCATTTCTTTCTTTTCATTGTGTTAATCTACTCCTCAGAGGTACAAAAAAACCCTCCCTGTTAGAGTATTGAGTTGGTATTCAAATATTTCATCCATGATTAAAATGCAGGCTTCCGGGATGTGAGAGAACGACTTTAGGTGTCGCCATGGAAACAAGGATTTTTAAATTTTTTTATTTTTGGTTTTCAGTGGAGCAGATCAGCAGTGAGCCTTAAAGTGTGCTGATTATTTGCTGCAACAATTTGAAAGGTGTCATATCATTGAGAGTTATGTCTTTTTTTCGTACTTCCTTGACAGTCAAAGTAAATCACAGTGGAGGAAACTTTCAATACGGTTCTTGCCATTCAATTGAAGAGCGAGATCTATAGTCGACAGCTAAATATGAGTCTATGCTGATGTCAGCTGCATTAACTCATCAGCAGCAATGAGGAGATTTATATAATAAAACAATTCAAACAATATTGTAAGAGGGGCAGTGAAAGAGGTAATGGCTTTAACTAAAGGTATGAAAATGATTATTAAAAAAGTTTCTACACTAAGGACTCTCCCAGCAGACTCTGGAACTGTTTTCCAATCGCTGTGTCTCTTATAAGTCATGTGACGTTGCCAGTATCTCGTGATTCAGCGGTTCATTGTGTTAGCCTTTGATTTGTAAGAATTACGACCGTAAATGAAGGGAAACATAGTACACACAGCAATGAAATATTTACTAAATGTATCTATTTGCTGAAACTTCCCGTATTTAA